>NW_023505121.1:150000-342473 GCF_004664715.2 Peromyscus leucopus | reverse complement strand
GAGTTGATGACACATTCTGTGATGTTTCCTTGTAATGCTGGGTAACAGCCATGACAAGCTTCAGTTCCTGGAACCCACATGATCATGAAAGTAAACAATGGAATCTTAACCATGCCCTTGATTGGTAAAGCAATGTTGGTCGTGCTGGCTAATTTTCAGCCCCCACTCACCTTATGTTCTTTCCTACCCTTGGATTCTCATTCTGTTAGTCTTTACTAGTAAGGCTTCAATCTGTAACTTTGGTCTAGTTATTTAATCCAATCAGCCAGTCTGTGTCTCTTTGTTGGTGAGTTAAGGCCATGAATGCTTAAGGTTATTATTGAAAGATCTTTACTAATTCCTGAAAATTTGTTGGTTGTTGTAGCAGGAATCTTAAAAGTTCTTATTAATAAAATCAAACCCGAGGCCAGTTATTGGGGTCCATGCTGGTAGATCAGAGAGACAGAACAAACCACAGCTATCTCACCTCACCAGATCCTCCTCTGGTCTCTTCTCCTCAGACTGGAGGCCCCTGAGTCCTCATCTGGAATGGGTCTCAGCTGAATTACTGCTCAAAAGCCTGAATGCTTAACCAGCCAAATGCTTAACCAGGCAAATGCCTCTAGTTTCTGGTCCTCACGCCTTATATACATTTATGCTTTCTACTATCATTCCCTAGGATTAAAGCCTTGCTTCCTGGGATTAAAGGTGTGAGTCATCATGCCTGGCTGTTTCCAATGTGGCCTTGAACTCACAGAGATCCAGAGGGATTTCTATCTCTGGAATGCTAGGATTAAAGGTGTGAGTGCCACCATTTCCTAGCCTTGTATCTAGTGGCTGTCTGTTCTCTGACCCCAGATAAATTTATTAGAGTACACAATATTTTGGGGAACACAATACCACCACAGGTTGTTAGATGGTTGTATTGTTTGTTCTTTTCCTTTGCCCCTATTAATATCAGGGGTTGCTGGTTTACAGGGCTGGACATTATGGATTCCTTCCTATTGCTTTTGTTTATCCACTTATTTCAAGAAATTTATTCTTTCCTGTGCTCTCATGATTGTGAATTTGAATTTTTATGTGGGTGTATTGTTTTCCTTTTTAGGTTGTAGAGTGTCATTAAGTGTCTTCTACAGTTACAGAAGCTTGTTGGTCTTGAACTCCATCGCTTTGAATTTATCTTGAAATGTTCTTATTTCTATGTCCATTTCAAAAGATAGTTTTGCTGTATATAGAAATCTATGTTGGCAGTTATTTACTTGCAGGGCTTAAAATACATCATTCCAGGGACTGAAGAGATGACTCAGTGGTTAAGAGCATACACTGTTCTTGCAAAAGGTCCACATTTGGTTCCCAGCACCTGTGTTGCATAGCTCACAACTAGCTGCAGCTCCAGCTCCAGGGGCACTTGCCCTCACAGGCAAATACACACACACACACACACACACACACACACACACACACACACACACATACACATAATAAAAATAAATCCTAAAAAAAAACATTCTGTACTTTTCCTGGCATTCAGTGTTGCTGATGAGAAATGTGGTGTTATCCTGATATTATTACATTTATAAGTGTGTGTCTTTTCTTATTACATTCATATTATTTTTGGCTTTAATAGGCATATCGACTTATGTCATGGAGAGGTTCTTCCCTGGGTAAGTCTATTTGGTTTCTATGTCTCTTCTAAATGCCTCTTGTGTGTGCATTACCTATTCTTTCCATAGATTTTGGGGGGGGGTTCTTCTATAATTTCATTGAATAGATCTCTACCCTTTTCCTTTTTTATATCAGTTCCTCTTCTTTTCTATAGACTTTGGGGTTTGATCTCTTTCTGTTGGGTGTTTGGCTGTCTTTGGTGTTGTGGACCTGCTCATTGTTTCCTTTGGATTCTGCTTGTAGTATTCCTTTGACTTTACCCTTCTTCCTGGTCACTTTTCTTGTTTGTTCAAATCCATCGGTGGTGCTTTCTATTGTATTTACTTGACTCATTTAGTCTTTCATTCCAACATTTCTATTTATTTTTCCTCAAAATGATGACCAGCTTGTTATGCTTTCTTCCATATTCGTGACTATTTTATCTATTTGGTGTTTTTGTCATCAATTTTATTGTTTTTTCTTCTATACTGCTAACTTTCCTCTCCAGATATGTATGGGATTAATCTGGTTTTTTAAAATCATCTTTAAAGACATTTATAATTTATACTAGTAAAATTTTTGAATCTTTTTCTGGCATTTTTGACCTATTTCAGTGTATTTGAATTCAGTAATTGAGCAATTATCTCTTGAAGGAGTTATGCTGCCTCTTTTCATGTTCTTTGTATTTCATATTTCAAACATTCATCTGTAGTTTTGGGTATCACATCACTTCTATTTGGGGATCTTATTGAGCATTGTATCCTTGAAGGCTTAATCTCCAGCACCTCTCAGAAAGGAAAAAAAAAAACTGTAATATTTGTACCATCACACTCAACAAGACATAGCAATTGGCTTAAAATCAAGTAATGTCCACTAATATTTCACTAATAACTATAAAATAGAACACTGAAAAACTGATACAATATATTCTGGGGGTTGTGATGATTTGAATGAGAATGTCCCTCATAGTCTTGGGCATTTGAATAGTTGGTTGTAGCTAGAGTTTTCCTGCTTGCCCACAGTTAGGACAAATCTGTCACCCGCCAGTCCCACAGACGCTCAGACCCAACCAAGTAAACACAGAGACTTATATTGCTTACAAACTGTATGGCCGTGGCAGGCTTCTTGCTAACTGTTCTTATATCTTAAATTAATCCATTTCTATAAATCTATACCACGTGGCTGGTGGCTTACCGATGTCTTTACATGTTGCTTGTCCTGGCGGTGGCTGCAGTGTCTCCCCGCTCCTTCTTCTGTTTCCCCAATTCTCTCTCTCCTTGTCCCACCTATACTTCCATGTTCCTGTACTTACTGCAGTCTCCCTGTCACAAACGACTCTCATCTCTCTGGAACCAGCAGCCCAAATAAACCCTTCTATAAGTTGCCTTGGTCATGGTGTTTTATCATAGCATTAAAAAGTAACTAGTATAAGATTAATGTTATTTACATTTACAGTAGATGAATAGTAAATTGAGATAACAGCAGTAGATAGGAAAAGGAGAAAGTAGAGAAGTAGGTTAAGCAAAGGGAATATATAAATAAAAAAAGGAAAATGACATAAATAAATAAATGAAAAATGAGAAGTGGCATGGAAAATAATGCTACAGAGGGAAAGAAAAAGAGCAAAAATTAGAAATAATAAAGGGCAAAATGATTTCCCATCAATTTAAACATTCACCACAAAATTAGATAACTATAAAAAGGCGGTGAAAGAGCAAAAACATAATAGCAAACTGTACAATAAAGTAAAAAATACTACAAAAAGTATAGGATGAATAAGAGGAGAAAACACAGGAGACAAAGAAGTCAATGAGAAAAACCCAATGACTAGTAATGGGAAAGTTTAAATAAAATTAAATGAATATATCAAGGGAATAAAAAGATGAAAGCATTTAAAAAAATATGATGAAGATAGTGCTGAATGTGTAGTAAAATGCAAACAACCAGAAGCAGGCGTGTCAACTACAAGGAAAGCTGCCATGTGGTGGTTAGCCTAACTGTGGCCTCTTGTCTTTCCTTTGCTTACCTGGTATTGGAGCCTGAATTGGATGAGTGACTGGTGTCTGTCAGAGTCTGCCTCACTTTAGAAGCTTTCCTTCTTTGAGTACCAGTGTCTCTGCTGGCCATATTTAGCTTTGCAGTCTGTGGACTGGCAGATCCTCTTACCCTCAGGCTATTTCCAGATCATCCCCCCACCCCACCCCACCCCCACAACCCAAGCAGCTAATGTTCTAGCTGGGACAAGGGTTCTTCAAGTGTGTTGAGAGTGTGAGAAACAATCATGGCATTGAGATCTCTACAGGCACAGAACCTGTCTTCATATTTTTAAGAGACCCTAAGTTCTAAGAATCTTGCTGGAAGGATGAAATTGTGCCTGTGGACTTTGCATCTTCACAGCCGCCATTGACAGGTAAGTCTCTCTCTAGAGATTGACTCACCCACTGAGCTCGGGCTCAGCTCTGCCATACTCCAGGGTTATCTCAGTGATGATGTGTGGCCCCAGCAACCCAAACTGGGCCTGTCTTTTACTGTGACTTCCTACTGCTTGCGTGTCTGGTCGCATTTGATCCATCTCCTCTCCACATCAACGTCCCAAGGTCCCTCACCTCGAGGCTGTGGCAGAATTAAATTTAGGCTTCCTGACTTGATGTTTTTCCCTGTTACCATGTCCCAGGATGAAACACCAGGGTTTTCTCACAGTAGTGCCAGCCATGGTCCTGAGTCATGTAGAGTGACAAATGAGATTTCTTTTCTAGGTTGACCTGTCTACTACTGAGAATTACTTGTCTCACCACACTTCACACTGAAGTTGAAGCTTGTGAGGGCTGTGGGCTTGTCTTGAGGCTAGGACTGACAGTTTTCTCCATGTGGTGGGAATCCACACACACACTGGGGGAGTGCCAGGGTACACATACACACACACCACAACACCACACACACACACACACACACACACACACACACACGGAGCAGTAGGGCTGTAGTGGCTTTTGGTTTGGCTTATTTCTCTGTGATATGTCATCTGTCTCTTCCTCTGCACTTTTCAGGGACCTTGTCCTAGCTTTGTATCCTCCAAAGTTCCTTTCCTCTTCTATCTCTTGGGAATAGAGTCTATTTTGTTTTATCCTGACTCTTCTCCTTACTGGCTCACATGAAGACAGCTCCTCATCTGCCCTCTGCTGAGATCAGCCATGGCCTGCCCAAAGTTACTGCATTGCGTAAGACTGTGGTTTTTCAGGCTGTGCTTGCCCCAAGAGACTCCATTTTACAAGGAGCTTTCGACTCCAGGTTGAGAATGGAGGATGACTGTGCATCTTAGTGGGCACATAAACAGTGCCATCTGTCCAGCACCACCCACAAGGCACTGGCTGATAAATAACTTATTGCTAAAAGCAGAAAGGGTGCTACCTATAAGTTTGACAGAGTAGACTGGGACGATAGAAGCATATGGGCATAATAAAATCATATCAGCCAAACAGGTCCAAGAACTATATTGATGTACAAGATTGTGGGATGAATATAACACAGTCACCTGGGTCCCATAAGTGGGAGGACACCTCAACTCAACTCATCTCAGTACCCAGTGTGCTGTACACGTTGAGAGACCTGCAGGCAGAGGACGCCTGACGGCGTCAGAGGCTTCCGTTGGCCCTGTCTCCACTCTTGATTTAGCCCTGCTCAAATTGCTGTCCATTTGTCTGGTTAGCTCTCTGGACCTGCTGTCTGGCCATTTATTTGTCCCCCTTTGCCTCTGTGACCTCTCCAGTTCTTCCCTTACTTCTGTAGCTCAGTTCATCCTGAGGCTCAGCTCAAGCCTGTGACCCAACAGCAGCTGGACTCTACAACATCAGAATTTGCTCACTTATCCCCATGGAGGCTTTGGTGGCATTCTTGTTAGCTTTTTATTTCTGCTTCTATTCTGTAATTTTTGAAAGTCTTTTGAACTCTGCTGTGGCATCTCTAACCCTTTGTATCTTTTCTTTAACCTACATATATACGTACATACAGACATTAGATGGATTTACTGTAGAATGTGGAATGTGTGGTGTGGGAGTTAATCTTAGGGTTGGAGTTACAAAAAGAGAAATCTTCTTCCTCAATTAGCTATCAAGTAAAGTGGGACTAACCAGGAAGCTGATGCTAGAGAAACTAACATACCTTGTGAATTTATCGTCATTTAATAAATTCTGGCTTTGTGGAAACACACACACGTTTGTCTATGTTTCTGATATGATTTCATGTCATTTCATGACAGATCACTTGAAAGATTTTTCTTTTTTAAAAAAGACAGTTTGTATGACCAACTGACGCTAATCCATGGATGCAGTTTTGATTTAATACTTGAAAGATTTATCAGCACAGCTCATCTTATTAAAAACCTAAATGGCATGCATAAGAGTATTTTTGGAAGTATAGAAAAGAGTGGTTTAAAAAAATTCCAAATTCATCCTTGATTTTCTTTTTCTACTTGTTAGATGACTTACCTGCAGCATCTATGTATGATGCCACACTTAGGGACAAATTGAACATTTCTCTCTAAGATAAGGAATAAGACAGAGTTGTCCATTCTTACCAATTCTATTGATCAAAATATGTAATTTCTTGTCTGTACAGCTAGACATGGAAGAGAAATGAAAGGTATCAGAATCAGAAAACAGTAAGAACTGATTCTGTTCACAGATGACCTGATTTGTCATAGGGGCAATATCTGATGGGCATAAAAAAGTCGCTGAAACTAATAAGTTTATAGATGTTGCAAGATACAATGTCAAATTATAAAAGTCAATATGTTTTGATATATTATCAATGAGTCATCATCTTTTAGACTATCTCCACAGAAGCCAGATGTTCTGAAGTTGAAATTAAAATTCATGTTATTTACAATGCATAAAAATTGTGAAATATCTGGGATAGATCCAAGCTGTAACATGCCATATCCACACACTCAAAAATTAAAACTACCATGGGAGCAATTTTAAAAGGTCTAAATAAAACAAGGGATGCATTGTGTTCATGGGTCAGAAGACTCAAATTTATTAAGACATAATTTCTCTCCAGTTGAATTTATATCTTCAACATTGTTTCAGCTGGAAAAATAAGCTCCAGAGCTAACATTCCATTACTGCTTCTACACCACACAGACGATTGGTTGGAGGAGAAATTACAGCTATAGTGGTCACCACATTGCATGCCTGTTTCGATGGGTGCTTGACTTTGCAAAGCTGCCAACACTTTAACCTGCCTTCAACTGTTCCTGCTGCAGCACTGATTCCATTTGTAAAGACCGCTTACAACCACAGCCCGTCTTGGAGGCATACAATCTTTCCAAGGGTCCTAATTTGTTTCCCTGTGGCTGTGATGAGCACCATGATGATCAGCAACTCTGGGGAGGAAAGGCGTTGTTTGTCTTACTGCTCACGGTTCATCATTGAGAAGGAAGACAAGGCAAATACTCCAGGCAGGAGCTTAAAGCAAAACCACAAATGACACTGCCTCCTGGCTAGCTTCCCCTGGCTTGACCAGCTACTTTTCTTAGAAAATCCAGACCCCTCTGCCTAGGGATAACGCTACCCACAGTGGGCTGGGCTCTCTTGTATCAATCATTAATCAAGTAAGTCCCACAAAAATAGGCCTGCAGGAAAATTTGATGGAGGCATTTCCTCAGTTGAGGTTCCCTCTTCCCAGGTGACTCTAGTTTGCGACAAGTTGCCAAAAACCTAACCAGCACACCCATTTGTAATATAAATAGACCACACAGAGAATGCATTTTTCATTTACCTACCTGTACACTCTACTGCAAAAGAGTCCAGGGGCTGGACATGGTGGTGCATGCCTGTTGTTACATCCCTGAAGAGGTGGAGGCAACAGGATCATGAGTTTGAGGCCATCCAGGGTTATTTATCAAGACCCTATCTCAAAACAACAAGAAGGAAACAAGAGATGAGAATTAGCTCATTGGTAGACTGCTTGCCTATGATATTCAGGACCCGATTCAAAGCTGAGTAAGAGATTTTTTTTTCTTTTGAAAAAAAAAAAAAAGAAAACATGGAACTTACTAAAAATGAAAATGTCATTCAAAATTCTGGGCAGCAAGGAATTATGACATGCATCCTGTAGAAACCAAATGTTAAATATCTTTGATATAAAACAATAAGGCTTAGGCTACATGCTAAAAGAATTTGCTAAATACTAAGTATAGCATTCCTTTTATTATTCCTCAAGAGAGGAAAATCCTGTGTTTTGATCCATGTTATATATCTATTCCATGTCCTTCAGACTCTCTTGCAAAATCATTCCAAAAATGTGTATGCAAGTCACAATTGGGAAGACAAAAATGTAAAAACTAAAACTGAACAAACCAACAGATAGCCTAAGAAACACAAAAATCCTCCATTCATCATCTAAAGAGAAATTACCTACTTCCCTTTGCCCTGCCTGCATGGGTTCCCTGGGAGTCACAGAGAAAGGGGAGCAGGGACTACCCAAGGCTAGCAAAGGCATACAGGACCCCTCCTTGGAAGTCTCTCAAGAAGTTAGTGCTTGCATTTGGGGCTTTTCCTGGGAAATTTTCTTTTCTTTTTAAATGTGTATTTCTTAAGATTTCAGAGTACCAGAAGAAAATTCATACATCAGCAGCATTGTTAACATGGCTGCTGTAATTGAAGGCATTAGTGGTGGTCTTGTGGAGCAAATAAGCAAGGAAATTTTGTGGGAACAGCACATTTTTCTTCATAGGTGACTGGAGTTTTTAAAAAGACTATTTTTTTATGTAGCTTTATGTGGATATATGAAAATATGCAACCAGTTTTTCTGTAAGCTACCACAGAGCAGGGATTTAAAAAAATTCTCTCTCTCTCTCTCTCTCTCTCTCTCTCTCTCTCTCTCTCTCCTCCCTCCCTCCCTCCCTCCCTCCTCTCATGTATATACACACATTTACTAGTTGTTTTTTTTTTTTTTCAGTTATGTCCCACTGTGTGACCCTGGTTGACCCAAAATTCCTTTGTAGACCAGGGTGGCTTTGGACTCAGAGATCCTCCTGTCTCTGCTTCAGAGTGCAGGATTAAAGACTTGTGGCAGCATACCCAGCAGTATTTGGTGGATTTATGACTCTACACCACATTCTATTAAAGGACTTAGTCCTCTACCTCCAGAGCATTTGTCTTAGTCTGTTCCTGTGGGTAAAACAAAGCACCTTGAGTGGACAACTTACAAAGAAATAAAACTTGATTTGTCACAGCCCTGGAGAGCAGTAATTCCAAGACCAACACACTGGCAGCCACAGTGACTGCTGAGGGCTTCACTTTCCTTCTAAGATGTACTTTGCTGATTTCTTCCTTTGGTCTACAGGGCAAAAAGGAACCAAACAGGTTCTTCAAGCCTTCCATAAGTGTGCAATCACATTGGTTTGAGACTGGCCCAGAACTCTCCTGAACTAAAGGTTTCAGGGTTAACACTATTATATAGAGGATTAAATTTCAACCTGGGTTTTGGGGGACACATATTGGGACCTTAGTGCATTGCAGTTGTTCTTAAAGACTTGGAGGTCCAACCCACACTACAGAGGCCTCTCTATGAAGACCTCTATTCAGATCCTGGACTTTACCCCATTCAGAACTATCCTCTTCCTCCTAGCTCATGGTTCATAAGGGAAGTAGAAGAGGCCCATTGCTCCAAGCTCCTTGGCAGTGTGGACCTTCCCCAGTCTGCTGATCCCCTGCTCCTACCCCTGCCCCTTTTGCCTCTGGCCTGTTCCATTGTGGAAGTTAGCAAAGCTTTGATTGCTACACTTTGGCTCCCTGACCCAAATAGCCCCACATGATGGCTGCAGCACTGTCCATACCTTAGTGTTTTTGGAAGTGTGTGAGAGAGATTCTCCATGAGTTCTCAGCTTTCTTTCTAGAATTCATGGTTTTCCATCCTTTGGTTTCCTGTGTGGCCCAGGGGACCTGGATGGGAAGTCTTTCCTAACTTCAGCTGCTGCTGGCCATGCTCACTCTCCACAGCATGTGCTCCTCCCCTTAGGTTCCCTCCCACCAGACCAATCTTTGGCCATCTCAGACATAGCCTATGCTGCATGTCCCAGAAGGTCCTCCTTGTCTGATTTTCCTGGGTGTTCTCCGAAGGGAATTCCCTACTTCCCATGACACATCACTAGTGAGGACAGTAGCAAGGCTAGGGACCCGGGCTTTCAGGAAATGGATCTCTGGCTTTGCTTAGAATCTTTTTCCTTTCTTGGTCTGACACAAGGCAAGCAAGATGAGAGGATCATCACCGTGACAGTTATTTACAATTCTCAAAATCACCCCTTTCTTGGGAAGGCCCAGCCTCATTAACTCCCCAATTTGGAGGAATGGAGTGAATATATCTATATCTAAACTCCCCAGTTTTGTGGAATGGAGTGAATACACACCCACACACACACACACACACACACACACTTATATGTATTTGGCCACTTGTGGTTGGTCCTCTTCATTGGCTCACTCAGTCTCTTCTTGAGACCTTGAAAGGGCTAAGATTATCTCCCAAGAGTCTTTTACCTAAAATTTCAGGATTCAAGATTCAAGGCATGATTCACTGAACACACACACACACACACACACACAACACACACCGCCGCACACGCACACGCACACGCGCACCACTCGCACACACACCGACACAAACGCACACACCACAGGCCACACCCACACATGCACACACATGTTACATGCATGGTTGCTCCATCTCCAGCCAGTCTTGGCTATTTTCTGCGCAGGGAAAGTCAGGGAAGTCATACTTGTCCTGCATCAGCTCCCACACTCCCTTCTCCGGCCTGGAGAAACAGTAGCAACTGCTCAGCCACAGTGGAAAGGGATGTTGAACTTGAAGCTGCCAGCTGCTAGGGTGGCATCAACATCAGTGAGCTCTGTTCTGTTTGCTGGGAGCTTAGATAAGAACACTCTAGCTTTCCCAATGATTCACGAGCCTCTAATTCTGGACATTTAATCACCAGATTCTTAAAATAGAGGAAAACCTGTTTTTACTGATCCTTGACTGGCTGACCACCACACACAGCAGATCTTGAGAAGGTGATAAGTCTACATTGAATCCAAAATCAACCACACCAATACAATTTCTTACAAACATTTCTCCTTAGCTCTATTATTTCCCTGACCAGCCATGAACAGAATATGTCTGCCAATGGTTTCTTTAGAACTTCAGAAGTTGCTGAAGAATAGTTATGCAAACTAGACATTTTAAAAATCATTTTATACTTATTGAACATTTTCCTGTTTGTATGGGTGAGTGTGTATTGTAGTGTGTATGCACACACACACATTTGTGGGTGAACATAGTCCTGTTCATGTGCAGAAGCCAGAGAATGATTCGAGTTCCTGCTCAATCACTCACCACTGTATTCCTCCTGTAAGACAGGGTCTCCCACTGAACCCGGACCTAGGCTGACAGCCAACAACCCCCAGTGAGCACCTTGTTTCCACCTCTCATAGGGTTAAGGTTATGGGTACATACAGACACACCTGGATTTTTATGTGGATGGTGAGGATTTGAACTCAGGTCCTCATACTTGTGGGCAAGCACTCTCACTCATTTCCCTACCCCTGTTTGTAAATGATACAGGCTCTCCCTATGTAGTTTAAGCTGGCCTTAAATTCACGTTGTACCTGCCAGAGCATCCTCCAACCCAATGCTGGAATTACAAGCATGCTCTGCCAAGACCAGCATCTTTGTCATTTTAATGGGAACTTCCTGGAAGGCACTTGTTCTCACATTTCTCATTTGCCATGCCCTTTACACACAGATCTGAGCCTGAGTTCAAGATAGCTCTTTTTCTTTAAAAGCAACTGCAAGTGAAGACAGACACGGTGATTATTTGGTGGATTGGATAATGTTTCAGATGATAACATCCTCCAAGGTGAGCTGTGTGTGCTGTGAAAATGGATGGGCTGCTGGAGAGAGCCACGATGGAGTTTGCTGAGGGCAGACTCTGAGCCTTTGGTAGGGCTTTGCCTCTGTGGGCAGCAATTCTTCTGGGGAACTCCCTCAGGTATTTCTGCAGCAATGTCAAAAGAATTGTATTACACGGTGCTCTATCCAATTAATCCAGAAGACTGAGCATACTGCTTGAGACACTGGAATTTTTGACTGCAGAAATCTCTGGCCAACGTTTGCACTCTGGCACATTAAAATAACATGACTGCATTGAAGAAAACCCTGAGGCAAAAGCAAGGAAGGCCAGGAGTTCCCTCTTCTCAGATGGTGCGAGGGTTTCTATTTTATGTAGTGCTGATCTTTTGCCATGCTAGGTTTTCAAATGGCATGAGTATTTTGGCCATGTCACCTGTCCTCTCGATTTAAGCTGTAGCACAGACTTAATTACCTCAGCCTGTCAAATTCATTGCAGAGAGAGGTCAGCAGCCTTGCTCAGAGCAAAGCAAAATGCATTTATTCACTGTGATTTCAATGATGTCTTTGTTCTTTTCTCTGAGTTGTGAAGACAAATCACTGAGAGGCAGGCTTTCTACTGCTTTCCCAGGAGAGCCAAGGCTGAGGTGGCTGTGATGGTGTGGGCCTGTCAGTCCAAATCAGAACATGGAGGCAGGTGAGCTGGGGGATTGAGACCACCTAGATTACATAGTGAGACCTATTCTTAAAAAAAAAATATTTCTTGATTGCTGTAGAACCAGACAAGGAAAAATCAACTGGCTGTTAACTATGACCATTGGTAGTTACCACTGGGTGCAGCTTGGATTCATGCCTTTCCGCCCCACATCTCCTGGAGGACTGAGTGGCAGTGTGCAATCTACAAATTGTCCTGGATGTGGGGGAAATTATACATTTCCACTTCTTGCTCAAGCACCTCATGGACTCGTAGACTTTTAAAGATCCTTAATGTAGTTGGAATTTGGGGTGGAAAAGGCTGAAAAGGAAGATTGCTTAGAATAGTTTGCAATGTGAATACAACTTAAGTACCACCCTGCCATTTCTGTATATTACAGAGGCGGGTGGAGGGAAACTGCAGGTGCGCCTCTTTGCCAGGATCTATAGTGGCATATTTTTGGAAGACTGTATATGTAGTGCCCATTATACCATAGGTTTCATGAGATAATTACGAAGCACTAAAGCAAATCAGCATACTAACTGGTTGAATATGCTAGCATTCTAATTTTGTATAGAGGGTGATTACTGTTATTATTATTTATAGAGTTCAGTAAGTGTACATACTTTATAAACACGTAGGCAGACAAGCTGCTGTGCCTGGGGTGCCGAAGTTCTAATCATATGATTTAGACCGTGTAAGTGGAAAAAAAAAAAAAAAGAACAACCCACCTACTCTGTACAAAAGTGGAAGGAACTACCTGGAAAAGAGGGGTCAGAAATAAGGGTTTAGAAAGGAATGCTGCACACTTTCTGTCTTCCTTCCCTCCCCTCACTCCTTTTGGTGGTGTAGTGGTGGTGACAGGGTTTCACTAAATAGCTCGGGCTAGCCTGGAACTTGCTATGTAGACCAAGCTGGTTTGAAGTTAAAATCTCCCACCCAATGAAAAATCAAGTATGCTTTCCCATGCTTGGCTTCCAGCAAGTGTTCTTTGAGATCTAGATTGAAGTTGCTTTGTACAAGCAAGAAGAACCAAATTAGTGAAGTTAAACCCATACTAAACTACTTCCTGAAACTTCCTAAGGATTCTACAGTCTTCCTATGAATTTCGTTCTGCCTGCTCAGGTGGACTGCCTTGTCTCAAGGGAGTTCTGACTCAAAGGGAAGAGAGAGAAAGGGTACTAGTCCGTTCTTTAGTGGCAGGAACTGAACAATGTTCAGAGTCCATTCTGGCTAGAACTTTTGTCTCCATCCAATGGATGTGAAAGACAAAAGCTTTGCTGCTTGCACCATTTTCTTCACATATAGGTAAACCTTTCTACCAGACTCCAGCAGAAACAATAGGTTGTCTCTACTGTTGCTCTTCAGATTTCATGATGTGGCAAAGATATTGGTTGCTGGATGCATACTTGTGAGTATGATCCATGGATGTAGGCCACCATACAAGTCATAGTAGGGCAGATCCAGGGACTGGTTCACTGTGAGTACCCATGTGGAAGTGTATTACCACAATGAACAAGCAGCGTATATGTAAAGTGCTGTGGTTTTTAATTGATGATACAGGTAAACTTTAATCACAAACTTATTGCCAGGCTGTGTTTGTACATAGATAGTTGGTTTTCTAATGGTCTGCTAGTTACTCTGTCTCTCTCTTAGAATGTCATGTATGTGGTATATGCATGTGTATGTTAGTGCATGTGTGTGTAGGATAGACAGGGGGGTTATAGATGTCTTCCTCTGTCACTCTCTACTTTAATCCATTGAGACAGGGTCTCTCCTGAACTGGAAGCTCACCATTTCATCTAGGTTGGCTGGACATTCAGACCTGGGATTGACCAATTTTCACCCCGCAACCCTGGGGTTACAATGAGTATCCATGCCTGACTTTTTGTTTGTTTGTGAGACCAGGTCTCATTATGTACTTCAGGCTGTCCCAGAACTCACCATGTAGACCAGGCTAGCTTCAAACCTATAGAGATCTTCCTGCTTCTACCTCTCAAATGCTGGGATTAGAGGCATGCATGACCCAGGGCTGGCATTTATGTGGGTACTGGGGATTTGAACTTCGTCCTCCTGCATGCATAGCCAGCATTCTTACTCACTGAATCATCTCCTTAGCCCCGTAATTACCATTTTAATATAAAATTTCACTAAATTACTCAAAATGTATTGTGTTATTATGCCAATTTTTAGTTTTAGCCTGAGATATTTTATATCTTTGAAATTTTAATGCCTCAATTAGGACTTTCACTTCTTAAAAGAAAAGTGGTCACTTAGCATCTTGTCTTAGGGGGTAACTCTATCAGGATTAGAGGCCACTACCAAGTAATTCAAATATAAGGCTATTCATATACCACAAGAAGAATTAAATATTAGAGCAAACCTGAGTCCTCAGAGAAGTTTCATGAAAAGGCTGGTGCTTTGTATCTGATATATTATGTTCTAAAAAGAAAAATTTCAACAGATTTTTCTCATGAACTCATGTACCTCTTTAATTAGATAGATTTATTAAAATCATTTTGGTTATAATCTATATGGTATATTTTATCTATTAACATAGAAATAATACACCATATACAGATATTTTACACAAACACATATGTTAACAATATGCACAAGCTAAATATTAACTGAGTTTCAGGAGAATTATTGGAAGCTAAGTATTATGTAAAAATATTTATTCTTTTTTCTTCTGTTTAAAAAAACCTTGATGTTGGGTTTAGGAGACTTTCCTTTAGTTATCCATTTTCAAGACAGGGTCTTGTTACATAGCCTAAATTCTCCTTGATCTTTTTTCCCTTTCTTTTTTTTTTTCTTTGTTGTTGTTGTGGAAGGTAAGAAAGACCATTAAGACCAAAGGAGATTATTCTTCCCAGGAGAGGGGTTCTAGAAGGATAAAATTAAGATTCTCTGTAATTTTTCCAGTGTGCATTTGCCAGTTTGGTTCGGGAACCTTAATGGATGTGGACTATCGTGTATGGAAAGACAGTGGATTGAAGTTGTATTTTCTACCAGGAGTCTATGGTTCTGATTCCCTAAGAGTTTTTGCTTCTTTGTAAGTATAGTTGAATGTGTTTGCGTTGGGGTAGAGAGTTCATTCTCTATTCAGTCCTGTAATGCACTTGGTACTTGAACTGACTGGGTATCAGTGGTCTATGCTGGGAGCAGTCACAGAACATTGGACTGTGACTTGCTGGATTTGAACTGTGGCTCCTTTCACACTGGTTAGGGAGAAACTTAGGGTAAGTTGAGTTGACCTGGTCTGCTAACTTATCAGCAATAGCTACACCCAGCTGAATGGATGTGCTGCACTTTACACAATGAAAGATGTTTTAGTCCACCCATGGTGTAGAAAATAACAGGACTTTCCTTTTATGGCTGAATTGTATTTCAACATATATGCTATTATTTCTTTACCCATTAATCTTTCAACAGACATTTAGGTTGCTCCTAAACCATGCCTGTTGTGAAAAATGCTGCAGTGAGCATAAAGGAAGTGCTGGCATCTTTATGTGATGCTGAGTTCATCTCCTTCAGCTCTATACCTGGAGGATGAATTGGGTCATATGGTAGTTTTGTTGTTATTAACTTTTAAAATATTTTTTCATAATAACTACATCTAATTACATTCTTACCACATGGTACAAGTATTTCTTTTTTTCTACAGAGTTGTTATTGTCTATCTTTTTGATCATAGCCATCTTAATAAATATAAGGTGATATCTTGTAGTGGTGTTAATTTGCATTTCATTGATAACTAATGATATTGAGCATCTTGACCCATACTCTCTGGGCTTGTTTTTAGATATACTGTTAATTTTATTTATTTGTTTGTGTTAGTGTGTGTGTGTGTGTGTGTGTGTGTGTGTGTGTGTGTGTCTGTGTCTGTGTCTGTGTCTGTGCTGTGTGTGGGTGTATGTCCCATGTGTGTGGGTACCTATGGGTGACAGAAGAGGGTGCTTGATCCCTTGCAGCGAGACTTACATTTGGCTGTAAGCAGCACAGTGTGGGTGCTGGTAAACCCACTTGGGCCTCTGGAAGAGCAGAAACATTCTTAGCTATAAGAATCTCTCCAACACACCTTCTGGCCCTTTAAATATGTTTTTTCTTGGAGAAATGTGTGTTTAGGTCCTTTGCCCATTTTTTTTTTAAATTGGGCCATTTGCTTATCTGATACTAAATTCTAAAGGCTCTTTAAACTTAGGTAATAACCCATATTCAACATGTGTGGTTCAGAAATATTTCCCCGGTCAATACATTGTCCTTTCTTTCTGTTGATGCTCTTTTGTTGTACAGAAGCTTTTCATTTTGATGCATTCCATTTATTGATCTTTGCTTTTGAAACTCAAGCTTTCAGTATGATATCCAGAAAAATCATACGGGTCATGGCAATGTCAAGGAGTCCCATGCCCGGTCCCCTTCTTGGGCCTTCAGACCTCCTCTTAAGTCTTCTTTCTACTCTCATCCAATTTGATGTTGTGTTAAGGTCGGATTTCCTGATTTCGGTTGTGGATCCAGTTTTCCCAGCACTATTTATTGAGTGCCTGTCTAATTCTTGCCGGTCCTCTTGCTGTGTTTGTGGAGCACTAATTGATGATCTGTGTTTGCATTCCTATCTAGTTCTTGGTTTTACTCCACTTGTTTCCTGCTTGAAAGCCAGTACTGTACTACAAGACAGATTCATCAATGGAGTTACACTATGCTCTTTAGAAACAATCAGAGAAGCTTTACTACAGCCCACACTGGAGCCCAAGAAAGCGAACCGGCACCTACTGGGGAGGTGCTTCTAAGCTTGGAAGGAAGAAAACATGCAAAGAACCAACCATATCAGCATACACACGCGGTTGTCCTCAAGGTGTGCCCAGGATGCTGCAAAAATAAGGGAAGGAACTGCTTGTGTCCTTCATGTCAGATGGTCACAATTTGCTGGGGGACATGTTAGCTAGGCTGTCATAGTAGATGACAGGGCATCGCTACCTTCCTGTATTCAGCACATGCAAACAAAATCATGGCCCAGTGTGGAAGGTTCACAGCTGTCACTTCTCAACTTTGTTTTCAAATCACAATTTGTCAATGGCTTGCTTTATCCCACACTATTAATCTGAATTAGCATTTCAGGGAACAGTGACTCCTACTGAGAATTATACTTTTGAAATGCACATAGCTAGGATCTGGTTATATAAGTCCTTCGTGGTGTCAGCATGCTTTCAAAATTACACCTTTAAAAATAGGCCAGTTGCAGAAGAACCTGGAGGCTGATGGCCCTGTGTCCTTTCCTGTGTTCCCTTGTTCTCATTAGGAGCACACTGTATCTTTACACTTTAATTATGCTGTTTGTTTGTGGGCTCCCACCTGTAGTTACTGAGGATATCCTTAATTTTATCTGATTAGCTATTTTCCAATGTTTAAATGTGGGAGTTTTTAAAATTATTAAACCTAACACAATAGCCAAGGTTTGTAGACTTGTTCTGCTAATTAAACTTCCATTGGAGAGTTGGGATTGGAGCTGCTTTGTGGATGTCTGATCCTACTTCAAAATCTTTAGAAAGTTGAATATTTTAAAAAATACTTTTAAACTGAGAGGTTTTTTTCTGTTCTTTAATTCCCTCTTCCTACCCTTTCTATTGAAATTATTTTAATGAGTATGAACACAGCCGCTATTAAATGATGTCTGATTCAGGAAGGAAGATGCCTGCAGTTAAAATTCACTGCCACTCACCAGGGCAGAATTGCTGGCTGCAGGAGCAGTCACTGCAGCGCGCTCCTGAGCTGGACGCCAAGATCCTGGCAGCAGATCTGGCCTGGGCTGGAGCGCATTGCACATTTCGCTCTCACCGGGAGTCCTCAGGCAGCCAGCATCTCTCCTAGTTGGCCATTGCAGCCTCGAGGAGTGCAAGAGTCCATGGCAGGCGCGCCACGGTCGCACTAAGGGGACAAATGCCCAGGAATAACCTCTATCCATCCAACACAAGGCAATTTCGGACAAGGAGGAAAGTTAGGTGGCTATGGAACTACCCTTGAGTGTAAAGTCCTGCAGAGTCGCAATTACAAACTGGTTTCTCCTAATGAAGCAAGGGTCTCTGGCTCAGCAATCTCACCCTCAGCGACCTTTGATCTAGGACCCAGAGAATGGACTTCGTACTCCTTGTCCTTGACTCCTTTCACTCAGATGCTTTTCTCCCAGTTTTCTAACCACAGTTTCCCCAGGTTCACAAAAAGAAGTTAGGTGAGAAACACAGATGCACTGGTAACTCGGTAAAAATTAGCCACCCCAAAGCCTGTAGGGAACTAGCAGCCAGAGCCAAGGCTGAGAGTTCCCAACTCTACCCAGACTCTGTTACTGGAGAGTAAGCTACTGTCCCATTATGTTTACTTCTCTCTGCATCCAGAGCAGCCTTTTAAAAAGGCATTGTACACCCTCCAACTTGGGGTGCTTCCTTTTAAACTCATACTTCTCCCACCGCCTTAATTGCTTCCTTAATCTGTTTCTCCTGGTCTCATCCAAACTCAGCCCCAACTGGGAAGCGAGCGCCCCCAGCTGTTCACAGAAGCCCCTCAGCACCGCTTCGCCAGGAGCTCAGATTTCGGATCCAGCTGCGGTTCCTTTCGTTCCCCAGCCCTGCGGCACACTCTCGCGTGCACACAGGCGCACGCACTCACACTCCGCGTCCTCGCTCGCGGCACCCCACCCCGCCGCTGCTCCTCTGTGGGGCGGGAGGGAGGGCAGGTGACGTCAGGACTGCAGTCCCGAGAAGAGCGGCTGGAGAAGGCTGTGCGCTCCTCATCGCCCGCCGAGGATGCTGGAGGCGCACTCGGGCAGCCAGGGCTCCCGCGCACCTCCCTCTCCTCTGCACCCGCTGTCACGATGCGTGCCCGCGAGGGAGCCTCGCCAACCTCCAGGTGAATTGAAAGTCGTCTCCCCGGGAGGACGGAGAGGGTGCTGCAGTCCTGGCATGCACTAAAACTGCGAGTCGGACAGAAACAGCCCAGCCGAGGAGTGGGGCACGAGCGCCCAGCACAGCATCTCCGGGCTGCTGAAGGTGGTTGAGGCTCAAGCTTGCAGCCAGAACTCTGCTCTGGACCCGGACTCTGGGCACGCTTGCCACCCGAGAGACCAGTTTTCCCCCTTGCGCATTTCGCAGCCGCCGATGGCGTGGGGAATGCGAGCACGGTGGTGACTCCTGGTCTTCCAGAAACAGCTGCCGGTGGGAGAGTGAGCAGAGGCACGGGGGCGGTAGCCTCGGCCCGAAGTAAGTGCAGCAGAAGTTTGCGTCGGTTCCCTGCCGCTCCCCCTTAGCGAGTGGGAGGCTTGTCTCCTCCCTCTGGCTCCCCGGAAACCCAAAGGGAGACTTTCCAGGAGCCCCTGGGTGGGGAAACTATCCTTTCCAGAGGGGCAAGCATCAGCAAGGCAAAGGCTTGTGGTTCATGTGCTGGGGTGCAAAGGGAAGAGACCTCCAAGTAGGTGGGGTGAGGGAGCAGAAAAGAGACGGACCCTGGAGATCTCAGAAGGGGAAGGGTTTCAGAAGAGGGAAGGTGGATGCAGTCACACCTATGTTGGTGACCTTGGTGTGCACCCCTGGAGTGTGGAGCCAGGGGATTAGCAGAGCCTGGAAAGCTCTGAGACTAGAAGTCTGCCTGGCTTTCCACTCTGGCTGCGCTGAAGGGCATGCAATCTGTGATAGCTGGAGGGCTGAGAGAGGAAAGCTGGTCCCCAAACAACACGCTGGTGGGGATGCCCAGAGGCAGGACCTAGGAGATCAGATCGAACTGTGTGGTTGGGGCTATCTGAGGCGCTCCTGTCACCACATAGGCAACATAAAAGGAAGGAGGAACAGGGTGTGACGCTTCGGTCGCCACAGTCGATGATGAGTGCTTCTGGAGCCTCAGTTGCTAGATTCTGAAATTCGCAGCTTCTCTGAGGGTGACAAGGGACGCGTGTGAGGTGACGGACAGGAGCAGCTCTGGTTCTCTTGCTCTCTTTGCTAGGCTACTGGTTCCTCCGCCCTAGTATTCTGAGCTGCTGCAGATCTGGATGGCACCTGGTTTGCTTAAAACAGAGACCCTAGGCATTTTGCTCACTTGCTTTCTGGCGGGATCATCTCCCTTTGGCGCCCTTCTCTCTGACCGAATTCTCCCAAAGATGTTTTTAATTTTTTAACAGACCAAACTTCTAAATGGTTAAAAAAAAAAAAAAAAAAAGTTCAGCAAAACTGAGCCCTCCTGGTCAGAGGCCTGCAGAGGGCGTGCGCAGGGGAATTTGTCCACCTCTTCTTGGGGACTATTACATTACATATGATAAAATGATTTTAGGAGGTTATCTTCTCTGAGAACATGACTATCTTTACCTAGGAAACCAAAATCCCATTGGATTTGATGTTGAAAGCGACCCTTTGAGGGGAAATAGGGTAGCGAAAAGCTGATCTCAGTCAGATGGCATTATATTATTTATTATTATTATTATTATTATTATTATTATTATTTTAATTCGTTGAGAAGGAACACAATCATTCACCCAAAACACGTTATGGAATCAGCTCTTTTCTTGGCATTGCATTGAATGCTGGGCAACAGAAACGGCTGATGTATAGTCCCAGCTTACAGCTGATAAGGGAAAAACTTGGGGAGAAATAGATGTTTCATAATGAGGGACAGGTGCTGCATTTTTACTCTAGTGACTGACAACCCTGCTTACTGGCAGTGTGGCCCAGTGTCAGCTGGACTGTTTCTTCCTCGAAGGCGGGGACACTATCAATCATCTTTGATACCCAGAGGCTGATATCATGCCAAGTACATATTGGGTCATTAATAAGTACTACAAAAGAATACATTCATGGATAGACTCTTCATGGTTAGAAGTATCCTAAAGGAAGGATACTTACTGGGGAACATAAGAAGAGGAAAGATAATGAGCCAGAGCAGGGAGGAAAAAGAGGCAGCTGGAGAGGACAGGAGGGGGAAAGATGGTGGGGTCCTAAACATTTGAAGATATCTAGTACATACATGCACAGGGTCAGGGGTGGAGGGCACACATGTGAATGCACAGGTACATGTACCTGTGAGCATGTATGCAGAGGCCAGGGCAGGATATTGGATACCATCCTCTATTACTTTTTGCCTTATTGTCTTGAGACAGGATTTCTCACAGAACCAGAAGCAGGTCAGCAAGCACTCAGGGTTTAGTTATCTCTGCCCCCTAATGCTGGATTACAGGAATACACAGCTATGCCTGGGTTTTTATGTGGGTTTAGAGGATTTGAACTCAGGTCCTCACATTTGCAGAGAAAGCGCTTTTATTCACTGAACCATCTCCATAGCCCAAGATACATATGTATTTGTTGATAAACAAGTTTTGTTTTCTATTTTCTTGCAGTGGAAATCACCAGCACCTAGCTCACATCTCTCTCTCTTCTCTCTCTCTCTCTCTCTCTCTTCTCTTCTCTCTCTCTCTCTCTCTCTCTCAGCTGAACATATTGCTGAGGATATGTTGATTATAAACAACATTCTTAGAGCAGAGTCTCTGTCACCATGTGGAACTCATAAAGCCAGGTTTAGAGGTTATGCTGCTAATATGATTGGGATTTAGAAGGTTTCTTAGAAGTGGGATTGACTGATAAAAGAATACAATCATCAAAATAATTCCTTCATGTATCTAATAATGTGTGGCTACTTAATATGCACATTCCTATTGCTTGTATTTTAAACATGTTTAATTTGAATTTGATTAAAATATTTATGCCCATGAAAATTTTACCCATGAAAAGTAAACATGCATCTACAAGACTTTCTTCAACTTAATTAATTCAGTCCATATTTATTATTGCTGACATGCAAATTCCAAGGTGAGTGATAAGTACACCCTCAATTATATTATTTCTATCAGACAACTAAATTTATATATTTTTTTAAAATTTATTTTTAATTATGTATATTGTGTGGGTATGTACACATGAGTGCATGTGCCCTCAGAGGCCAGAAGAGGGCATCAGATCTTCTGGGGCTGGGATTACAGGTGGTTGTGAGGCTCCTGATGTGTGGATGCTGAGAACTGAACTCAGGTCCTCTGCTTACAAAATGAGATGGCTTTATATCTATGATTAAATCAGACATTGAAAATTAGAACATATCAATGTGAAGTCCTCTTACTTTTGGACCTAATATTTTGTACTTAATGTTACCAGCTTAGTGTGCCAACACTGGAAAGAATTTATAATTAGTGAATAGAAAAACACTCTGTATTTTCCATTATTGAGTATTTTATAGACATTTTATGCCATTATCAGAGTTCTAGAGAGAACATTGTGGTTGTGGATGATTAATGGGAGTTTAAGAATTTTATGCAAAAAGTTACACTTTAGAAGTAAATGTAAAAAAATAAAACTAAAAATGGTAGTTGAAATTTGGGGTTTTTAACCAAACCCAAGCTATTCCTTCTGCTATGAGCATCCAATTTGCATCATTTTGGGAGCTCTGCCTTTAGAGAGAATGAACACTTAAGCAAGTCTTACAGTTTTGGCAAGGTTTGTGCTCTGGGGGAAAAGAAGTGTATTTTGTGTAGTTGGGAACAGGAAGACTAGGCTTCTAACATTATGGGATGGTGGATTACCAAGGTCAGAGCCTAACTTGACAGAGGATCCACAATCTCCAGGCTCACATTTGGATGCCTGAGTCCCTTTTGCTATCCACTGCAGTATGGGAAATATTCAGGGATATCTAAGTGCAGGGAATATCTAATGGATTTACTCCTCTTGGATTTCTCAATCATTCTTTCCAGATTAAGGCCCTCCCCCACCCCCAGTTCTAAGGCTAGCACCGCCAGCCCTCCCTTGAAGCTGCTACTGCATTCTTCAGTTCTTTAGAGCATCAGAGGGCTTGATGAGAGTCGATGGCTCCCAGTCTCAACATAGGCCTGATTTGGAGAACTGTGGAGTAAATAAGGTCTGGGTTGGCCTCCCCAGATCTTTTCTACTTCAAAGAATTCAAGTTACCAAGCAAGAAGGGCTTTCTGAGTCATCTAGTCCACACCCTTCATCTGACAGAAACTCCAAGTTAGAAAAGTCGCTCTGTTGTCTTCCCATGAGCAGTCATATAATACCCATGGAAGAATGGAGCTGACATTCAGTTCTCTCATAATGCAGGCTTGTGGCCTCTGGAAGAGGCAACCTTGTTCATGGTATGATCCTGTCTTTCCCCAGCTGTGAAATCATGGGGAAGTTACTTAAGTTGCCCAGCACTTTTGTTTCTTTATATAAATGTCTGCCTTACTTTTGTAGGTTGTTATCATACATATAGATATATTTGCATAAGCAGTTATTTATTGTTTCCCTCTAGAGTCTAAGTCCAGACCATAAATTCAAGGAAGGAACCAAACATCTCCTTACTCACTGCTTACTCAAGATTCAGCATACTATTTGGCAATAATAGACACCCAGAGCATTTGAATTAATGACTGATGGATGGATAAAAGAATAATGTCGCCGGGCGGTGGTGGCGCACGCCTTTAATCCAGCACTCGGGAGGCAGAGGCAAGGCGGATCTCTGTGAGTTCGAGGCAGCCTGGGCTACCAAGTGAGTCCAGGAAAGGCGCAAAGCTAACACAGAGAAACCCTGTCTCGAAAAACCAAAAAAAGAAAAAAAAAAAAAAAAGAATAATGTCAAGGAGATATCACTTAGGTAGAAATGGAATCTAGTCACAAGAGGCACACACTCATGCAAATTCCAAATAGGAAATCCTGCTCTTTCCTTTGCCACCATCACCTGGATAGACAAGAGGGTAGAATGCTCTGTCCTCACACCTATGTCTCCCACTGAGCCCTCTCAATAAGCAGTGTCTCCTTTTTTGGTTTCTACACCCAAAACTTCTGGAATCATCCTTGGATCCTCCTTTGTTTGGGGCTAGCTTTCAATCTATTAAGATAGTCTGCATCACGATGCACTGCAAACCTGACGGGTTGTTCCCACACCCCCTGCCAGTGGGCTGGTCCAGGCTTGCATCAGTTCTCATTCCTGCAGTGACTCCCTCTCTTTCTCTCTCTGCTCCAGCCTCGCACTCCTTCACTGTTAGATTCCGCCTCCATTTTCCTCTTGCAGTAAAAGGAACAAAATCTTCCCAATGAACTGCAGGTTCTACACCTTACTTCCCTCCACACTTGTGAGTTCTTCCCCTACTCCCCCTCAGCTGCTGGTCTTCCTGCTCCTGTAGTCGTCACGTCGACTTCTATCTAAGCACTTTCGAACTTGGTCTTTTTGTCTGGAATGCTCTTCCCCAGACACCTTTTTGTCTCACCCCTTCCTACCCTTTCTCCAGCTCAGCTCCTCAGTGATGTCTTTCTTGACTTCTCTACTTAAAATTGCATCTTCTAACTTCTTTTTCCTTACCCCACGTGTTTCTCAGATATTGTAACCAAAAATATCATGTGTTTTATTCCTTACTTCCATTTCTCTCCTTAGCAAAGCATAAGTTCTGTGAAAGTGAAGATTTTAATCCATTTTGTTCTACTCGCATCTCTGATTCCTAGATATGACATAAATAGATGATCAGGAGGTATTTGTGTAATCAATAGGAATATGATGGTAGCTCTATCGTGAAGTCTTGTTAAGTGGAAATGAAATGCATTTTTGAATGTTTAGTAAAGTCTCCAGAGAAGGTTGCAGCTATATATTTTGTCCTTGGATTAAAAATATCACCTTCTATCACAATATCCATGCATGTACTCCTTGGGCAGAGCAAGGGTTTCTCCTAAGAGTCACACCCTAGTTCTTAACAGCAGTGGAAATGGAAGGTGGGGCAGCGGTCTCTCTGGAGGCTGGAGGTGAGTGCCATAGACAAACTGACAAACTGAATCAGAGAGGGATTTTTGCAGCATTAGTTCTAGTGGTTGTCTGGACTAAGAACATATGCACAGTGGAAAGAAGAAATAGAAAGAGGGAGGGAAAAGGAGGAGGGAGGGAGAGGGAGAGAGATCTTAAATCAATTGGGTGGCTACATGAGTTTGTTTTACATAATTTTCTGTCCCTTGCTCTTGGGTCAGATTTTGCTTTTTTTTTTTTTTTTTTTTTTTTAAAAAAAATGTGATTACCTTCAGATACTGGAAAATTTCAACTGAGAGTTATAGGGCAACATCAACTAACTAATGAACATTATGTAAAAATAAAAATAAAATAACATGACCCATATAAATCCATTTTAAAGGCAAGTTAAAGAAAGACTTGTTAATTGTAAAATACTATGCTCCAACTGTTTAAATGCAGGTGATAGGACACTTTAATGGTTCTACCAGAATATTACAAGCAGTATTTTTACTTATGTGTTAAAATTTGGTATCATGTATATTTCCATATAAATTACCACACCAAAATATAACAACTTATTTCTACTAGCTCCAGGCAGTCCTACTTTAGAAATGGACATAACAGATTTAACACTGTGGATTTATGATGGGTTTGTTTATTAAAGAAAAATGTTTCTGTTGTGCCCATTTTTCATTCTAGAAATAGAAAGAGAGCCTTGGGTGTAGAACTTTTAGGTTGCCAGTTCTGTTCTTAGCATGCCCTGTGACCTTGTCCAATTTACATTAGTTTTGAGTCCCTTTTTCTGGAGCCAGAAAAAGCTACCACAGCAGCAAAATTAGAACCAACAACCTTGAACTATATTCACTAGAAATTCATTGTATAAATGTGAAAGAAATGCAAAAAGAATAAATCTTCATGGGAAATAGAGAAAAGGAGGGAGCAAGAGAAATGTAGAGATGGAAAGAGGAAGGAGGGAAGAAAAGAGGGAAAAGATGGGGAGATATAGATGCAATGGTGATAGAAACAGAACCAGAAACACAGACAGACACAGAGACAGACAGAGACAGAGACACAGACAGACAGAGACACAGACACAGACAGACACAGACACAGACAGACACAGACACAGGCAGGGGTAACTCTATGATAGAAACACCAAATTTTCATGGAAACAAAATCAGGGTAACTTAACTTTCCAAACAGCTGATCTATCCAACTTCTTCTGCCCGGTTTACAAGCACATTTTGTTCTGAACATTTCATATGATGAGTTGTTTAGATTTTTGTCCTTGTAGAAACACTATTACATGTGCAATTTAGGTTCCTAGTTGCCCTAAGAAAAGCTCATTCAATTCACTGCTGAGAATTATAATAGTATAGTTTGCTTTATCATAGGGAAAAATAATCTTAATATCTACTTAATAAAATCGTTATTTTTCATTCATGTTATTCTATGAATGTCTAGGTTGGCACTTTTTCTCTTCTCCTATTTGTGTGTGTGCATACATGCTTGTATGTGAGTGAGTTCCTGTGCATGTGTGTGCAAATAGCATGTAAAAACTTGAGATTGCTGTCCAAATCACCCTCAATCATTTTTCCTCCTTGTTCAATGAGGCAGGTCTCTCAATGAAGCCCAGAGTTCACCTATATGGTCAGTTTCCCTAGCCTGTTGGCCCTGGGGATCACCTATTTCATCCCTCCCAGGCTGGAATTACAGGTAGGGCCACACGACTACCTCACATTCATATGGGTTCTGGAGGTCTAGACTCTGACCCTTACTCTTGTGCAACACACATTTTAACCACTAAGTTATCCCCAGCCTTCAGATGGAATTTTTTATAATTTGTCTCTTGATTGAGAACATAAATTATGTATGAATATACACATACACATATATAAATTGAAATACACGTGTTCTATTAAATAGCCACTGTTGAATAGCTTACTTGCACCTTTTAAAATCAAGAAATAAAAAAATTTAAAAAGTGCAAAGAAATGTAAAAAATATTGAACATTGAAGATTTAGACATAAGTAAGAATTTGAATTCTTGAAGAGATGACAGGCAGGGTGGTGAATGCCTGTAATCTTACCACTTGGATCCTGAGGCAGGAAAGGTCAGGAATTTGTGACTAGCCTTGAGCCTTGATGACAAAGAGGGGTAAGTGAGATGGAAATGAGAGAAGGAGGGAGAGGAAGAAAGAAGGAGAGAGAGGAAGAGAGAGAGAGAGAAGAGAGAGAGAGAGAGAGAGAGAGAGAGAGAGAGAGAGAGAGAGAAGAGAGGAGGAGGAGGAGGAGGAGGAGAGAGAGGAGAGGAGAGGAGAGGAAGAGGAGAAGAAGGAGGAGAGAGGAGAGGAGAGAAGACAGGAGAGGAGAAAGGAACCAAGCAAGACAAGTCCTCCCATATTATGTCCATCAGTGGTACCCCGTGGTTTGCAGGGGGAGTGGGGTGCCCATTAGCCCTCCCCTCACAATGTCCTTCTGTATAGGACAGAACAAAGCGCTGAGCTTGCTGGAAAGCTGCTTGAGAGTTCTGATCCCAGCCTCAGGCTCGCAGCACCTAGTACCCCTTTGCAGGAGAGACAAAATAAACGACACATTCCTTTTTTCTTTCCTCTTTCTCCCATTTTTTCCTGTTATCTTTATGGCTTCTCCCTTTTATACTCATCCTACTGCTTTTTGGTCCCCGAATGCTTCATGCTAAGTGTGACAGCCTTCCCCCTAGTGGTGATCTTGAAGCTTTCCCTCCCTGCCCTGGCTGATGCCAGGCAGTTGTCCCTCCACCCACAAGCTCCACCCCTGCTGGTTTCTAGGGAGGCTCACAGAGTTTGCAAGTATCAGTATATGCAGGCTGCAAAGTCTGTTGGCCAGTACTGGTGTTCATAGAGCTGGATGGTCCAAAAGAGAGGTCCAGGGCCCTGATGAGGTGGGGAACTACCGGAGAGACCGGGAGAATCTGAAATTTCCTGTTCCAGGAGGCACAGGCATTGGCCCCAGTACTTCTGGAAGCATCTCAGCTTTCACCCATAACATTCCACCTGCAAATTCCATGACAAAAAAAATAAATAAAATAAAATAAATAAAAATTAGAAAAAAAAATCTGCCTTTTGGTTTCCAGGAAGTGCAAAGTTGAAATTCCTGTGATTTTCTTTAGCGATGTGTTGACTGCAGTAGAAACGGCCTGTTTTGTAGGGCTTGTGGGTTTCTGTGTGGTGATTTCGCCTGTAGCCAATTCACAGCCTCAGCTAGCTTACAAAAGTCTTAAAAATGCAGTTCCTGTGAAATTACAGAAACTGGCTCTTGTGTGTAGGAGAGCACATGTTTCAGAGAGACTATCCAGACCAAATGAGATGACCCTGAGCGTTTCTTCTTAGGACGCATGCAGGCTTGGTCTGTATTGGGTGAGTATGGTTTCTGGGGCTATTGTGGAAGATAGGAGGACACAGAGGGTGGCAAGTTAGTGAAGAAGAAAGAGAACATAGTGAACCCCTCTCCTTCCCTTCTCTTTTTAAGGGCTTACTGGAGATATATTTCACACAGTGTAAAATCCATCCATGTGAAGAATGAAGTTTAATTATTGAGATGTGTCCATAAGATTGTACAACTATCACATTTCATCTCTCCCAGAAGAAACTCCCACAGCCATTAGCTGTCAGTCACCCATTAGCAGCCAATCGACATTTCCTTACCTTCTAGCTTTCTAGTCCCCAGTAATACAATTTCTGTGTATGCAAATGAACCTATGCAGGACATAGCTTATAACCCAAGTCTTATAACACGTGGCAAGGCTTATTCATAGTATAGCATGCATGACTATATTTCCCTTTATTACCAAGTAGTAGTAGCCTTTTGTACCTATATACAAGAATTTATTTATCCATTGGTCAGTTAGTGTTCTGTGTTGTTTCCAGTTGGGACTACAATAATAATGCTACAATGAAAATTCATATGCAAGTCTTTGTGTGGCTTCATGTTTTCATTTTTCTGAGTACTTCATACTGAGTGGAGTTTTGGATAAAATGAAATCTATATTTAGTGTTATGATGAGCTGCCGAATTGGCTTCTGAAGCAGCTGTTCAGGTTTCATTTTTCTCCACATCCTAGCCAATACTTGTTTCTTCTTTTTTTTTTAATCATAGGTATTCTAAAGGTTGTGAAGTGGTATCACGTGGTTTTAATACAAACGGCTAATGGTGTGAAAAATCTTTTCATGTTTATTGGATACTTGCATAACCGTTTGAAGAACTGTTTATTCATTGTTCAGTTTTAAGTTGGGTAGCCACTTTATTTTTGACCTGTGTTCTTTATCTATTCTCCATACAAATGCCTCATCAGATGTAAATAATTTCTTTCTTTCTTTCTTGTGCTTTGTCATTGCTGATGGTTCAATTTGAAACTCTGAAATTTTGACATTTCGATGAAGTACAGTATATCTATTTTTACTTTTCTTGCATGTGCAAGAAATCCAATTGGTTAAGTTTATTCTCATGTTTTTCTTCTGAGAGTTTTGTAATTTTAGCTCTTGCTTCATTTAAATCTATAATCTATTTTGAGTATACATTTTAGAATCTGTCAGTTCCTGGAAAAAAATAGCAAAGGTTTTGGTGTGTTGAATTTGTAGGTTAATTTGAGAGCCATGCTGGGTGTGTGAGATCATTATAAAACTTTATTGAAGGGTAGTGAATGGGAGTAGAGAGATACATCCATGTCTCTGGATAAGAAGACAGGAGACAGTGTGCAAAGAGCTTTACAGATATAAACCAGAAAAGGCTAGTGAATGGATGCAGAGATGGAGGCCAGTTCCAATGGCTTTCAGAAAAATGCAACTCGAGACCTCATGAGATGCTGTATGATATCCATCCTGCTGAGATTTCTGTCTTTTCTTTCATTTTTATCAATTCTTTGAGAATTTCATACAATGTATTTTTTTATCATATTCTCCTCCAGCTCCTCTGCTAAATTCCTCTCAGATTCACCCCACTCTCAAACTGGCAACTTTGTGTGCTGTTTTGTAAAAAATAATCTGTTGGCCATTTGAACAGTGAGAGTTCTCCCAACATGTACTGAGATTACTTCCCATTCATTACGATGGTCTTTAATTTTTCCCACATTGTTAATATTAATGATATAAGTCTTACATTAATTTTGTTTAACTTATTTTAAGTATTTTATAGTTTTCATTATAAATTAAATTATTAATTTTTTCATTTTACTTTTGATTGTCCATGCTAATATATAGTTATATAATTGTTTTATGTGTATTACTCTTACACCTTGCAAACTTGACAAACAATTTTGTTCCTTTTAATAGCTTTTTTAGATTTTAATGGGATTTCTTTATGCAGGATCATATCACTTACATGTTGAGATAGTTTTATTTCTAAAACTAGAATACCACTTCCTCTGTCTTTCTTCCTTCCTTCTCTTGCCTTGCCTTTCCTTCCTTCCTTCTTTCCTTCTTTCCTTCTTTCCTTCTTTCCTTCCTTCCTTCCTTCCTTCCTTCCTCCCTCTCTTTCTCTCTTTTGCCTATTTGCTCCAACTACAACTGGGCTGTAATAAACAGAAATGCCAAGAGTGGACATTTTATCTTGCTCCTGACTCTAGAGGACAAAGCATCTGGTCTTTGCCCTGAGTATAACATTAGCTGTGATGCCTTCTTTTCAGGTTGAGGATGGACCTTTTCTCCTCCTGACTTGTTCAGTAGTTTTATCATGAAATGGAAATGGAGTTTGTGAAATGCTTTTCTGTGTTTATTGAGATGATCATATGGGCTTTGTTCCTTATCTTATTAATACAGTTTATTACATTAATTGATTTTCTGATGTCAAATCAACTCCTATTCTCTGTATAAATCACACTTGGATATGCTTGCAATCCTTTATGTATCTTGCTGTCTTTAATTTGCTAATATTTGTTGTGGGTTTTTGTGCTGCTATTCACAAAGGACATTGCTCTTCAAATTTATTTTCTGCCTCAAGGTTGCATTACTCTTCCAGGAAGACATCGTGAACAAAATGTGAACAAATGGTCTCCACTCTATATAGGGCCACAAGGACAGGCTAAAGAATAATTCTCTCCAAGTCCAGCTTGGTAAAGCAAGGAGTTTAATTGGGGTGACTTAGAAGAGCATGAATGAGAAACTTAGAGGAGTTATGGGTGACTCAAAATCAGCCCTGTCCCTATAAATCATACCCCAGCATAGAGGAATGATCTCTCCAAGGCTAATATAAGTGGAGTCTTCCCCTTCAGTTTAACATTCTTCCTCCTTTCTATTTCAACAACATCCCAAGAGAGCATGTAGCTTGGGCAGGATTTCTTGCTGCTGGTGGGTGAACTTGGGAAAGCAGGATAGGAGCAAGGGATAGAAGAATCAGGTGTAATGCTCTGATGACATTCTTTCATCTATAGAGTTGTTAATACATATAATCTCGTGTGACAGTCTCGTGGGTCATCCACAGCTGCTCCAACTTCATGGGCCCACAGCCATGTCATGTCCAGTGGAACAGAGTTTCACAACACTTGACAGTGAACCTCTCTCCTAGTCTTCATTCTAAACACAACTTTTCCAGCCACTTTAGAAACTAGCACTGATATAAGAGGGATTGGAGAGCAGGAAGTGAAGTTATTCCTGCTGAATCCTTGACAGTAGAATGGAAATAAGGGGCAAACCCCAAAGACCTTCTAGAGAAGACACAGGACTCCTGACCACATGGACAAGGGGCCATTCCTGGGGTTGACAATGTAAAGGGTATGTTGTACCTGGTTTGTTTTTATATATCTATGTATTTAGAATGTTTAAGAAGAAGTACATTTATAACTGAAACATTTAAATTAAGAAATTCCTGTTCTCAGAACATAACAGAAAGAAAGGATGGGCAACAGCAGCAGAATAGTTGCAAATTCACTAATACAATTATGACTGCAATCTGTATGTAAGGGGGAGTCTCTTGGTTTTGTGAGAGCCTGCAATGTGGAGATCTGGTCAGGTGTTTTGGTGGAAGGAACAGCATACTCAAAGATCAGTCTGTGGGAAAGAGGGGGTTAAACTCTGTCAGTGGGAGCGCAGAAGACAGGAGTGAAGGAATGATGGGAAGGAAGAGTCAGAGTGGCGGCTGTCTAGCTAACGGTCTGTGTTGCTCTCTTCAGACCACTGCTCTTCCACTCCGAGATTTCTTTGTATGACTTTATTAATCTCATTTTTGTTCCAAGTTTTCCTTAAAGAAGGAAATATTGCTCATTATTTCTCCTCTTTCTATTTTTATTTTTTACCTTTATGAGACTCCAAATGGAGTCAGGAGGGAGATGTGAGGAAATTAAGTTATGTAAAAATATTTTTAGAGAAATTGAAAGAATCCAGGAAGGAAAGGAACTTTGTTTGGCAACAGAAAAGGAAGGGTGAGGGCGAGAAGGAACCTGAGTGTACCTTGGTCCAGTCCTCTCATTTTATAGGCAACACATCAAAACTCAGAACTGGCTGGTGACATCCTGATAGCAGGTGACATCCTGGTCATGCACGAGGCGCAAAGCCAAAGCACAACTCCCCCTCCCACATCCTCTTCCTCAGACTGAGCTCTCCCACTTGAGAAAAGGGAAGGAAGGCTGCAAACAGGTTATGAAAGTGGAGGCTGCGTCAGGCAAGTGCTCCGCGCTGCTGCAGCTGGTCACCTAGCGCCTAGCTGGAGAACAGCTAGTGCTGAGAAGACAGAATGGGGAGTAAGAAGCACGTGCTCCTGGAGGTTGGTAAGGCGTGGACCCCAAGGGCAATGTGAAGAGTTTGTTTTTAAGGAGGGAGAAAGACAGAATGATTTATATGTACAGAAGACAGCTCTTGATACCAGAGGAGATGGAATAACTGAGGTCAGGGTAGAGATGGGGAATTGGAGCATGAGCCTGCAGCAGGTGGGCAGGCATGGACAATGGGCCGAGCAGAGCTGCAGCAGACAAGATGTTACCTGTATGATGTTGGTGGGAATGCCAAGAGGAAGTGGAATCTGTCTACACTAGAGAAAGGGTCAGGGTGAGTTCTCCTCTAGATAGTTGGGCTTTCTGGAAGATGTTGTTGGCACTTTCCTAAACTCCTGAGGTGTGCCAAGCTCTCAGTGGGAGGAAAAATACACACAGCGAGAAAGACAGCTCTGTGGTAGACAGACAGAAAGTCAGTTCAGTGGTAGACAGACAGAAAGTCAGCTCAGCGGTAGACAGACAGAAAGACAGCTCAGCGGATAGACAGACAGGAAAGACAGCTCAGCGTAGACAGACAGAAAGACAGCTCAGCGGTAGACAGACAGAACAGACGAGATCTCAGCAGTAGACAGACAGAAAGACAGCTCAGTGGTAGACAGACATAAAGACAACTCAGTGGTAGACTACATGCCTTAGCATGGATGGGGCTTTGGATTTGATCCCCAGCTTGCCACCTAATGTCCCAACCCCCAAATAAAAAGTAATCTCTTCTTTAAATAAACAAATGTTTGCCTGTTTTCCAAATACTGGCTCAAATACTCCTTCTTCGGTAAAGCCGTCTTATTATTTACACTCCAATGGCATGCATTTTTTTACTGTGCCTATACCGTCTGTGCCGATGTCTTACACGTCACCATTTGTCCCTGCTTAATACCCAGAGATATGAATCATAGAGAAGTCAAATAATTTTACTCAAGGTGACAAAGAGGCACTCTGGCTTGACAAAAGCAAACACTGGGTGCTACGTTGTTGTCTTTACCAGGGGCTACCTTGGCAGATTTACTAACTTTCTCTTTTGCTTACATTCACAGCCCCACTGCTGGGTAAAATGATTAGATGCAGAATGAGAGAATAAATGAATGAGCTGGAGGAGGGCTTAAGAAAAGGAACATGTAGGAGTGGGATGGCGCCTTCTGTTACCATCTGCAAGCCGCACTATTTCTAGGCCATGGAATCCCTGAGCTGCTTCACAATTCAGGCCAAATTGTAATATCAAGCTTAGCCGTCACATTATTTTAAAATTTTCCATTAATCCTTTGGCGTGTTCTAATCAAATAATGCTGTCCTCAGTCGAGCAGATGATGAAGCTTCTGCGCTGGCAAGTGTTTTGTTCTTTACCACAGTTTGCTTTGTTGTTAGCTGGAGGACATTTCTGCATCTCATATTGATTTAAATATTCAGTTACGCAATATGTCATGAAGACAGCTCTTTATGGCTAATGAGGATTGTATTGGCTTGCGGACATGTGGCGATTTGAACACACTTGCTAACAGATGAGAATGAATACAGACACTCATTTGATCGACTCATAAGGTTTCTTTCTGGCCTGATAGAGAGTTGAGGACAACTGGGAGCTGATGATTTTACTGTATTTTAGGTGTCAAGTGGTGAAAAGTATTTTTGGAAAATTTATTATATTTTGCAGACAGTTCAAGTTGTTTGAACTTTAGCTCAAATGTAGATTTATACAGATGTGCCTAGACTTGGGAAGAAAACCTGTCTTCTCAAGATCTGAATTCAGAATAGATAACAATGAAATATTTTATCATGAAATAATCTCTAGTGGTTTGCCACATATCTAATGAAGTGGGAACAAGACCTTTGGGGACTCCATCACCGTTTGCCTTTTTTCTTTTTCTGCTGTCTGATCAATAAAGCAAACCAACTGAGCAGAATTGCTGCAAGAAAGAAAAATACATGAATTTGTGTGTTTGGTATAAATCTCAGTGCAGAGCTTTGTCAAAGCTACATTAGAATATAATGCTTTAGTCTCCATCCAAAAGTAGGACTCTTACTTCTGCTATTTACCTACGTTTGAGCTTTCACTGCCTCAGATGTATTTTACAGAGAGAGAAGTGAAAGCGGGGATCTAGGGCTAATACCCTAACCATTTGTTTTTGAATGTAAATGAGACCAGAAACTGCTTCCAGGAGGCAAGCAAGGTAGGCCGCATGAGTGTTCCTTGAAGATGGTCATAGCTTAACTCCCAAAGCTGGGAATTTACCTTCCAAGAGAAAAAGGTCTTTGTATGTGAGATTAAAGGATTCTGAGGTGGACAGATTAGTCTTGAGTATGTGACTTGAGCACAATATAAACCCAAGAGCCCATGTGAGAGAGAGCAAGAGAATCCCAATAGGAGATGGGAGACTGAGTTCAAGGTGACCCAAAGCCATGAGCCAAGGGATGTGAAGCATACTGGAAGCCAGAACAGGCAAGGCAGTAGATTCTCCTTGGAGTTTTTAGATGGAGCGCAACCCTACTGAAACCTTGATTTTCAACCAGTGAGACTTCTAACTTTCCCAACTACTGTGTTTGAGTAAAAATTTCTCTACAAGCTCTGAGGCCTGTAGCAGGAATCTTAAAAGTTCTTATTAAAATCAAACCTGAGCCAGGTATTGGGGTGAACTGGAAGATCAGAGACCAGAACAAGCCACAGCAACTCACCTTGCCGGATCCTCAGCTGGTCTTGTTTCTCAGACTGGAGGTCTCTGAGTCTCATCCAGAATGGGTCTCAGCTGAACTGCTGCTCAAAGCTGAAAGCTTAACCAGGCAAATGCTTAGCCAGGCCAAATGCTCTAGTTTCTGGTCTCACGCTTATTATACCTTACTGCTTTCTACTACCACCCTGGGATTAAGGCTCATTTCTGGGATTAAAGGCATGAGTCACCATGCATGGCTGTATCCTGAACACATGGATTTCTGCCTCTGGAATGCTAGGATTAAAGGTGTGTGCTTCACTGCCTAACTTCTAATGTTTAATATTGTGGCTTTTCTGTTCTCTGACCCCAGATAAGTTTATTAGGGTAACAATATTGGGGAACACAATACCACCAGATGCCCACAGTTGCGTGCTATGTTCAAGGCTATGGAAATGTTAGGAGGTTGGCCTACCAGGTGGAGGGGGGTCACTTGGGTTGGGTTCTTGAATTACCTGTTTCTCTACCTCCTTCTTATGCAATGAGGTGAACAGCATCCTCTTCCACACCTCTGGTCCTGTGACATCCTCCCTAAGTACATGGCAATCCTAGTGATCATAGATTAAACCCTCTAAAGCTATGAGTCCATAATAAATCCCCTTGCTCCTTAAGCTGCTCAGGTATTTTGCCACAGTAACACAAAAAAATAACGAAACACTAGCTATACAATTGTGTTGTTTAAGGATACCAAGTTAATGGTAATTTGTTATAGCTTTGAAAGCAAATGAACACAAAAGGCCTGAGGACCCAAACAGATGTGCTTAGTAATAGGCAACAAGAAACAAGGAAACTTCTCAAATCTGAGCACAGAAGGGCAAAGGAGAAGCAGCCACCTTCTGGAAAACGTTGTTGTAGAATATTGTTTTAAGATGTGTTACATTTTTATGCCATGGATATTTGTTTAATGATGCAAAGTGTTACATTTTCATTTATGTTGCATTGTTTAACTCTGTGAAGCTGTGTTCTTTGCCTGTCCAAACACCTGATTGGTCTAATAAAGAGCCAAATGGCAAAATAGTAGCAGGAGAAAGGAAGGCAGGGCTGGCAGGCAGGGAATAAATAGAAGGAGAAATCTCAGAGAAGATTGAGGAGCGGGATAAGGAGGAGGACTCCAGGGGCCAGCCACCCAGGTACACAGCAAGCCACAGAGTAAGAAGTAAAGAAAAGTATACAGAAATAGAAAGGTAAAGCTCAGAGTCAAAAGGTAGACAGGCTAATTTAAGTTAAGAAAAGCTGGCAAGAACAGCTAAGCTAAGGCCTGGCATTCATAATAAGCCTCCATGTGATTTATTTGAGGGCTGGGTGCCAGACCCCTCAAGAGCTAAGAACCAAAAGAGTAAAAGAGAAAAAACAACAGCCACCACACCACCACAACAAAACAAAACATGGTCCAACTTATACATGCTTCAACAGCAAATCAATCACTGCCCTGACCTTCCTAGGACAGAGTGAGTAAGAGAGCAAGTTCAATGAGACATCCCAGTGAGAAAAGGTTTATGACCACCTTTAGAAAATATGAAGTGCAGTTATCACAAAACAGCCCTTCACTAGGTGAGTCTCATTAGGGTACCAAAATCTAGACTTCAAGTTTGGCCATCTATTGACACTAGTCTACAGTTGCCATGGGAGAAACTTCTAATCACTTCTGTGTCTGATGAGAGAATTTCTGGTGGACTCATCAAGGGAGAGATATAGTTTCTATATACTATCCTCTCTTGGAAGGCCAAGGGCAAACAGTGTTGGGTACTGACAGTATGGGGCACAAAGCAGAAGAGGAGATTGGGGCAGATGTTGTTTTTTATATATAGAGTTTAAGAAAAGAAGGAACATGACCATTCCTCTATGCCAGTGGTTCTCAACCTTCTAACACCACAACCTTCAATACAGTTCCTCATGCTGTGGTGACCCCCAATGATAAAATTATTTCATTGCTATTCATAACTGTAATTTTGCTAGTGTTGTGGATCATAATGTAAATATCTGATATGCAGAATTTCGATGAAAGAAAGGGTCTTTCAGCCAACCCAAAAGGGGTTGAGAATCCTAGGTTGAGAACTGCTCTTCTATGCTATCCCTGGTCCTGAGTTCTCTGGACCTATGGGGACTTCACAGTGGCCCACCCATTCCTGCTTGCCTGGTTTATGTGCATCTTAGGGACCTGTTTAAGTTTCTGTAGAGTGGTATAATGAACTCAGTTCAGAAGAGACAGCAGGTGGATGAAGCTGAATATTAGTGGATAGGTTTAAAGTGATTGGGTAGAAGTTTACATATAACACATTAGCTGTCAGTTTTGAACCTATATTGTGGGCACTTTTCCTTTTAACAAAGTATTTAACAAATAATTTAAGACAAATTAATGTTCACCACAAGCATCAGTAACTTTTGGGTTTTATTTTTGTAGAACCTTTGAACTTCTGTGTCTCCTATGAGAAACCACATCTATGCTGTTGTTTCTGCTTTTTAAAATATCAGGTATACATGTCACCATTGCTGGATGATTTATAGCTGTTAATACATTAATTAAATATAACAAAAACCCCTCAATATTGCCAACTTTCTCATTGTTCTCAACCAAGTATTTTCAGAAGATCGTGTATTTTCATTAATTCAAATTGTAACTGCTTTAAGAATATAGAGTCGCCTCTGATGTTCAAATCAGCCAAGAGAGAGTTGGTTGGGGTGGAATGAAGCTTGCAGTCATTTACTTCAGTATGTGGCTTCGGAGGAAGGATGGGGACAGACAAAGATAAAGACAGGAAGTCAGTAGGTCAGCAGGCATTTCTAAAACCTGACGCGACTGATGAGGCTATAGGAAAAAAGAAATACTCATCCACTGTTGATGGGAATATAAATCAATTCATCCACTATGGAAATCAGTATGGAGGCCAAAAACTTTAAAATAGCACTACCATATTATTCGGCTAGTCATTTTTTAGCATATACCCTCCCCCCAAAAGCTATCTTATTCGGAGTCACCTACACATTCGTTTATCTTGGCACCATTCAGAATTAGTGCAGTTTTTTCTCTGTTTTGTAGACCATCTGCCAAATCAATAGCTGGTGGGTTTGGTTCCCAGTTGGTACACATTTGAGTTTAAGCACAAGAGATTTTGTATTTATCTTTCTAATGGATTAGTCTAGCCCTTGCCAGGCTGACTAACCTGGTCCAGATGGGAGGTCCAAATACATTCTTCTTTAAACTGCATGTCAGTGAGCTATCTACTGTCCTTTTCATATACACTAGCTTCATAGAATGGTGGTTTTACTAGTGGTGACCATGTACAGGTGCTGCGTTCAGTTAATACAGAAGTGCTGTCTCCATGTCACCTAATCTTTAAAGGTTCTGCTTAAGTTCTGTGTCTAGGAGCCTGTGTTGGTTTGCATAGAGGTATTATCATTACTAGCTATACTAGGTTATCATATTTCAATAATATAATACATTGATATACCTTGGTATCTCTAATGAAGTTCAACTTACTTTCTACTGCAATATGTGATGTGACTCTAGAAGTTCAAGCATTCTAAAAATAGAGTCAAGTTAAGGCTGGGAGTAAAGCTCAAAACAGTGCCTGCTTAGCACGTGGAGACTGGATTTTATCCTCAACACTATTGAGCACAAAATAAATCAACTTCTTATCAGAGTCAACACTATCCCCAATTCTTGTGCTCTTGGGAAAATATAACATATTCTTTGCTCAAATCTACTTTCAAGCCTCAGAATTTGCTTCTGAATTCAGATTTGTACAAATAGAAGTAGATGTGCTATCCAGATCGGATGTTTCATACTGGCTTCATGCTTTATGTCTGTAAGTCTAGAATCATTTTCTTCCTCAACTCTGTCCCATTCCCTCACTCCTCCACATCTGCTCTTTACCTCCTATGTTTCTGATGGGAGAGAGATGCTAGCTAGTTGTATGATATATGAAATCATTACAGGTTTTAGTTCTACCCTCTTTCTCCATACCCACCAGCTGCTATTAAATGTGTATTTGCCTCTCATTTCCTGGATACTCTTTATGCATTGCATTTCTTCAGGTTTGTGATGGTTACTCTGGAGCTATTTCAATGATGGTTTTCTTATTAACTTACCACCAGAACAGGGGTCTCTTCAGGAGACTTTAGAAAGGACTTGGTGCAAGCAGTTTATTAAGGAATTGTTCTTGGAGGAAACTCAATGGGAACAAGGAAAATAGGACAAGGCAAGATAGGAAGCTTGAGAATCAGCAGGGTTCTGCAGGAGACTTCCCTTTCATTATGAAGAAGGGGTCCCATTGTGAATTTCATAGAATCTTTCTTACACACACACACACACACACACACACACACACACACACACACACACACCAGTTCAGTTTCCTGTGTGTGCTTTCTCAAGAACTCTCTAGCTTTCCCCCAAATGACCCTTGACTGGAAATATTCCCTCCTCCCTGTTCCTCCTCTCTTGACTTCTGGATGAAAGGAGACAACATCCACTCCAGCTCTCCTTTGTGAGGACTTTTCAGCAGCTCTAAGGAGGCTTGCACAGTTCTTCTAGCCCTAGGGTAGCTTCTCTTCTGCCGCCACAGCAAGATGCACAGACTGCTTCTATAACGTTGCCCTGCTGCACTGTGGCATCAGTTGACATGACTGCCCTTTTCTCATGATGGTGCAACAAAGAGAACGGTCTTTGCCTCTCTGTCTTTGCTGTCTGATCCAGTGTTTATCGAGTCAGTTAAGTCAGTGAAGTAGTAAAAACAGATGCTAGACGCACACAAGTATTTTTGTATTGTTGTCTAAATACTTTATGAGGAGCTTGAGAGTCTATTCGAATATGTACTATAAACAAAGTTGTCTTAGCTCATCACCTCCTTACTGTTGAGTGTTATGTGACTGAGACATAACTGTTGTGTCAACTTTACTGTCTCTTTGATGTGGTTGTAAGATTTTTACAATTATTTTATGATTCACCATGTGGTTGCAGATACATACCAGAGAGATTTAATAGGAGAATTGAGCCAATTACTAGCCTGACAAACTTGATAATTTGGGGGTTAAAACATATTCTTTTTCTCACATCTACAAATATGTTCTTTAAAAAATGAGGTAGTATTGAATCTGAAGGAAGTGATGATTGTTGGTCTAAATTTTAAAGTCAAACTTGTCTTAAAAGGAAAATTAAGTTGGTAATTCCTTAGCTTTTACAGCATTTTATTTGAAATAAATCTTACTTCATTTATCAAATGAGTGTTAAAAAGCCATGATCCTTAAAAGATGGCTTAAGTTTCAAGGGGAACATTTTTGTTCCAATTTGCAAGTTGATGCTACAGTTTTCCTCACCAATGATAATGAAGCAGACGTGGAGGTACAAATAATACAAACAGTGTGCATCAATCTTGAAGAGTACTTTTATTCTTTTATTTCCTTAAATAAGCTTTGATGGGAACATTCTGACTAATAAATGTACACAAGAAATTTATACCCATACTTCCATTAGATGAGAACATGTCATTAAAATATATGAACATAATAAACTTGGCAAACACAAAATGAAATGAAACTATGCTCAGGGCATTTGGAAGTTTCTCTCTGTGAAATAAATGAACAATGCCTCCATTTAAATCCATCAAAAATGAAGCCAGCTTTACAATATAGGCCTTGGTTTTCCGATCATTGAATTCTCTTTACATTGGTTTTTCATGCATACATTTTGTAGCAGTTTTAAGTAGATAAACTAATCAATACAGCTCTCTTTTCCTAGATATCTCTAATAAGTAAATGTACTATGTTTTAAAAATTGAACTAAACATACCAATGAATTAAGATGCAAATTCTTATACATGTTTACCTGTATTTGTAGATTAACCAGCTCTCTGTTTCCTACAGTAAAATTAAGATTGTTGGAATTCCTAAGTAGTGTATTTATAGCTAGCTTCTCCATCTAGGGATTTTCTCCCTGCCAACTCCATCCAGAGCTGAACTCATGGAGGCTGCTTGATCTTGTGAACGTCAATAGAAGACTGAGCCAGTTTACTTAGAAGGAGTCCTTGGATCTACATCCATGATTCATATTAAAAGTATTTCTGTGCACATACCAACAAAGGCACCTTTGAAGAAAAAGAATTGAAATGACAGATTTTATTGAGTAGAATTCAGTTTACACAGATTCTTTTCTTTGTCACCGTGCTCTTTAGTCCCATTTTCTATTTTGATTACATTTTGACCTCCTTTTGTAAGATGAAATTACTTTTGCCATCACCCCATGTACCGTACACGGCACAGATTTGTGTCTCACTAATCTTTTTACAAATACATAGAAATGCATGCTCAATAAATAAGCTAGCAAGTGTCACACTGATGTCCCCTTTAGCTCCTGCTGTACTGTGCCCTTCTCTTCACAGCTGCTCTCCAGGAAGTGTTGTCTACCCTTGATATCTTGACTTCTTTAACTCTAGCTTCCTAACTCTGTGAACTCAAAATTCTTCCAGTATTAAAAAATGCTTGACAGCTCCTGTGCTAGTGGACCTTGAGATGAAAGAAGCTGTTTTTGCTCAACTTGCAGTGAAGCATGGAGTTGGAAATCGGAAAGTCCACTAGCTAATAACATTAATGTTTCCTGAGTACTTAATGTGGTTCTGGTAGTACTTCATGCGGCCATCTGACTTATCCAGCATAGTCATGTTTTCAGGTGGGGATTTTATATTCTGGACCATCTCGGATTTCATCTCAGAACACTACAGCTCTCATGTCCAATAAGGTAAGTCTCTGAGAGCACCCAAATTTGACTATGCATAAGAACAAAGATTAGAGTTCTTAAAATCCAGTCCTTAGAGGTGTGGTTGTCAGAGATGCTTTATTTTTTTTAAAGCTTTTTTACATGATACCCAATAGAATTTAAATTAAGAAGGTAAAGATAAATACAATGGGAGCAGAAATGGGGATGGGACAGTCCTGAAATGAAATTAGTGTATAAAAATCAAGCTACTAGGCTATGGAGAAGGTTCAGTTGGTAAAATACATGTTTTACAGTTATGTGTACCTGAGTCCCATCCCCAGTACCCATAAGAAAACCCGAGAAATGGAGAGTAGAGATAGATAGATATCTAATTAGGTGGCTCAAGTGTGGTGAGAGAATTTGTATCAAAAAAACAAGGTGGATATTTCCTGAGGAGCAACACCCAAGGTTGACCTCTGGCTCCACACACGTGCACACAATATGAACACTTACAAATGCATATGAATACACACACAAAAGTCATTTTAATGAATATGTAAAACTATGCTAGTAGCCCTTTACCTCGGTGATTTGGATTGGACAGTTGGACTTGAGCTCAACTAATATCTGATGAGAAAATAAAGAATCGTGAGGATGACATCATCATATCATCAAGGCCATGACTCAGCTTGTGTAAATTCTGAAAACAAACATTTGTCTAAGCAAAGTCAGCTGATCTGGCTAAGGAGACCCAGAGCCTCACGCAGTCATCACAGATGATTCCCTTCCAAGGCCACTGAAGTGAGTGCATGCCTTTAAAACATTTTCACGTGGTTGTCTTATTTTTAGAATTGTGTATTTAGTGTCAATAATTAGACTTTCCTTTCTTTATATCCTGTGTCTTCTTGGCTTCCCTGGTCACCTGCTTATTAGTTTACGGTTCAGCAGATACAGAATAAATGAACTTTTTGTTTTCTTCTTGGTTTTAGGTCCTCAACAGAAAATTTAGACATGACAGTCAAAAGAGGGTTTTTTTGAAATAGTCCTTCATCTCAGTGTTTATGAGAACAGTTTTGTTCCTTAGTTTTCCTTTCTGAAAACATCTAGCTGTGGCCCATAAGAGTAGCAGAAATATTCACAGAAACTATTTGTTTATAAGCAAGTTTTGTTAAGAGGAAATATTTGGGTTTACCAGCTTGCTTTTCCCTTTCTCAAATAATTATTATTCTTTGCTTTCTTTGTGATGCATCAAAAACTTGAATTGGCTTTAAAAATTGCACTCATTTTTAGTTACTGATAAAGCCTTTATCAGGAGAGAGGGGGATATGAGTTGAAAGACATTATAATAAGTCAGATATGGGGAAAGTTTATAGAGATAGAAAGCAAAGTGAAAAAAAAATTCACCAGGGATATGTTTAGTGAAATAAGACAAATGATGAGGGTTCTCTTTGTTCAAATGGACTATTTTTACATGGGTTTCTTATAGCAATCTCAATATTCATACAAGGAAGTAACTAATAAACAGTTCTGGATACAGAGGCATATGAGAAGCCACATGATTGGGAAAGAGAGCGAGAGAAGAATTGAAAGGTAGCAAAAGGGGAACCGAAGGGCAAAGGTGTCCTTTCAGGAAAACTATCATTCAGTATTTAAAAATGTACACATAAAACAAGTATTTGTATTTTTGATGAGTTAAATAGAATCACCATGTTCCACTCCTGGATAAATCCTCAAAGAATAAGTCAAAATATACATCCAAATAGAAACACGTTCCCACACATTCATAGCAGAACTAGGAACAATGGCCAAAGAACAGAAACACCTAAGTGTCCATCAGAGAATGAATGGATGGACAAATGTGATATATTAAAATAATAGAATATTATTTGGCCATGAAAAGGAATGAGGTACTGATGCATAATATATCCTGATGAATCTCACAACTTATAATAGCTGGAGTGGTGAAGGAAGCTTATGAGAATGATTCAGAATTGATAATTCCATAGACACTAACACAGACTTGTGGTCGCTGGAGATGAAATTGAGGAGAAAAGGCTTACTCGGGAGAGGTTGATCTAGGATTAAAGGGAGTAATTTACAAATAGATAGACTGGCAGTTATATAGCATTGCAAGAGTGGCCACTTTTATATTCTGTGAAATTAATCTCAATACATACGTAAATGCCCAATCAATCAACTCAAAGATTCAATCCATTTTTCTTTCAAGACAAAAAGAATGAGGAGTGGCTGAGGTAGAAGAGTGTCATAGTGTTTTCATTTTAACTTTGAAAAATAACATTTAACTTAGAAAATCATGCGCATTTACTTGATACAGTAAAATTATTTAAAATTTTAAAATGCTGGCTTACTATGTTTCTATGATAGTGTATGATAAATAACAATGAAGCCATACATCCTAGATGAACATTGGGGTAAGACACTAGAATATTGGAGTATAATGAAATCCCTTTTTTCTATAATAAAACAAATAATGTTGGCTTTAAATTGAACTTTTGAGACTAAGAATGAATAGATTGGTGCAACAAACAAGGGCTGGTAGATGATAGAATGAACCAAAGTACACACAAGAATGAAGGGTTGTGTCACAGGCTTCATCAGGTGTAGCAGGGATTAATAAGTCAGTGAGCCTCCTCAGTTTTTTCTCATTTTCTTCAATCACATTACTTCTCTTTCCTTTTGTTCTGTGGGGGTTGGGACAGTTCTGGGGATGGAACCAAGGGCATTATGCATACCAAGCAAGTGTGCCATCCATGAGCTACACCCCCAAGCTCTTAAATATTATGTATGATTACAGAAAAAAGGTCTGTAGCATACAAAGCAGTATAAGAGAGTCTGTCTTGAGGCAGAAAAATCTCCCTAAGTCTCCTGGACAAAATCCAGTTTGAGCACATTAACTACTTTTAACTTTGAATTGTTCTGTAACATTCATAGGTCAACCAATGTGGAAGTGGGTCATGTTCCGCCAAGGGATGAAAAATCTGCAAATTTTAGGTTTGTCTTAGACAAAATTTAAAATGAAAAGGTATGCATCCAGCTGACAGCTTTTTAACTCATGCAAAGACCCTAGAGAATACTTTTGCATTAGTGACATTAATAAAAGTGTCTGCCCACGCTGATTCTGTAGAAGCCTCTGTAGCCTCTAAGTCCTATTTAATGCCCATTAAAATCATTTTTAGAATATGATAACCGAGGACTTTGTAAAACATCTGGGAAATTAGCCAGTTCCCCTGAGCCACTGCCCTTGAAAAGTCAGGTGTGATTCCCAAAGAGACTCTGGGAATTTCCACTTACACTGGCTTCCCAGCCTGGTTGCCTCTGTCCACAACACAAAGCATCAGGCTAAATGGGAGACAAGTTAGGGCTTTCTGCTGCTCATATCACTGTAATTCAACATCTCCGAGCTGCTCTGATGGACCCCAAGCTTCAAATTAGCAACATGAGCAAAGAATAATCAAATCACCATAGCCTCTTGAATTCAGGGCCACAATGAAAAAAAAAAAACCGCTTTTGTTTCCTCAGTTACGGCACATTGGTATCTGCTATTGCTTTTGTGATATACTATTTTGTATGTTGCATTATATATATGTGTGTGTGTGTGTGTGTGTGTGTGTGTGTGTGTGTGTGTGTGTGTATTCCTTTTCAAGGACTTATTAAAGAAGTGAAATGAAAAACTTAAACATTTTTTGTCTATATATTTTGTGACTGGCATATTGGATACATAAATTAATCCAATCCAATAAAAGTAATTCAAAATGTTCTCTGTGTATGGTTAATCTTCAACGTAAATAAATTCTGAAAATTTCCCCTCACTTAGGAATCGTATTTTTTTTTGCTTCTGAGACAGTGGAAGAAATTAACATAAGCAAAAAAGAAATTAATATGATAAATGAACATGCAGGAGTTTCTAAGAAGTTTAAAAATTTATCTTATCCATTAATATTATGCACAATGGAATTTATATATACTTACAGATTTTGTATAAACACAAATAAATTCGTTTGTCATTTTATTCACCCCCTATAAGGTACTTTGATCCTATTTACCTCCTTGTCACCTATTCTTTCATGCCTGCTCTGATCTCTTCTCCAGTAATTCCTTCCATTCATACATCTTTCTTCCTAGAGTCCCACGTCTTTGCAGTTTGGCGTATTTTGCTTAACATCATGGTTCATCTGTTTCCTGCAAATGAAATGATTTCATTCTTCTTTATGGATGAAAATGCATAAAGAATGTGAGAATGTGGTGCATTTTCTTTACCATCTACTGATTGGCACTGGGCTGAGTCAATAACGCAATGATATGAATGAGAATGAGGCATCTTATTTTTTTGCTTCTAAGAGCATTTTGCTATTCCAATAAAAATGTCCATTGGTAATGAATGGGCAAAGAGAATTTGTCATGTAAACTGTAGGAGCCCAGGTGGAAAACCGCGCTCCACATTTTATGACAGGGAACTCTTAGGGAGAAAGGGATAAGAGATATTTAGATAGAAGGATAGAGGGGGATAGAAACAGAAACACAGGATAGCCTCAGGAGGGTCTGAATCCTTATCCACTGGCCCCTCCTGTTCTCTTCTAAAGGGCTATTTGTAGAAATAACAAAGGGTAGAGCAAAAGACCTACCTCCCCTTAGCTCAGCCAAGTGTAGAACCTTTCCGTCACCTAGTAACCATGCACATGGTCAAGTAATCTTCTAATGCAGCTCTGCTGGGTAAAGCAAGCTCAGATCTCACTAGGAAACCTTTGTGGGCCTCCACAGTAAACACAATGGATACTATTAAGATTTAAAAAAGAATATTTGGACATATGCTATAGCATGGGTAAATCTTGAACACACCAAGCTAAGTGAAATAAGCCAGACATAAAATAACATGCTGCACAAACCTCTTCTGTGAGGCAATTAGTAGTTAGGTTCATAGAGGCAGAAAGTAGAATGGCACCTGGACCTGAGGGAGAGGGAACTAGGTAGCTATGGCAATGGGTCCAGAGTTTGGTTTTACTGAATGGAAAGAGTTTTTTATGGATGAACGATATACAAATGTGATGATGGTTGGCAATATGATGTGAATATATTTAGTGCTACTGAACTGAACATTTAAGAGCAATCATCATGGCACATTTTATGCAATGTGTATTTTACCAAATTTAAAATGTAAAAAATTAGTGTGTGTAGAATTATGAGATTTTTTAATTTTCTTCTATCAGGAACAAATAGTTCAGCAGTACGTGGTGGGGCTCCCCCGAGGTTCCCATCCATACTGATTGTGGAGAGGACCATCCTGTGCAGACCCATTCTGACCCGTTCATGATTGCAGTGGTTTTTCCCAGAGGTGGCATTTGGCAGCCCTTTCTCTTCTCTCCAGTTGTTGCATTTTCTGTCCCCTCTTCTAAAGTCTTTCTTGATCCTTATAGGGGATGCTCTAGATGTTTTGTTTGGGGCTGAACATTCATCTGTCACTTACTCTCCACACCTTGTACAGCCATGACTCTACATTTTCCACTGTTCACTGGAAAGAGAGCCTTCTCTGATAAAAAATTAAGGGTGGCATTTGTCTGGCAGGGTCCAGAGAAAGGAGAGTCAGTCTTAAGAGGGGGGAGAAAGGAGAGATCCTATCTGGTGTCATGGGAACTTGCTTTTATTTTGAAATTCAAACAATTTGGATAAAAATATTTCCAAATGCGCCGGGCGTGGTGGCGCACGCCTTTAATCCCAGCACTCGGGTGGCAGAGCCAGGCAGATCTCTGTGAGTTTGAGGCAGCCTGGGCTACCAAGTGAGCTCCAGGAAAGGCGCAAAGCTACACAGAGAAACCCTGTCTCGAAAAACCAAATATATATATATATATATATATATATATATAATATATATATATATATATATATTTCCAAATGCATCTAGTGTCTTAAATACAGTCTATTTACAGCCCTGACTTTAATGATGTATCACCTGTTGGAGCAACAGGCCAAATGTGATACAGTGTACATTATTTTTGTTAGTGAATTAAATTCTCACAATCATCAATGAAAAAAAAATGTTTACAAACAAGAACACTGGGGTGAAAGAATTTAAGTACCTGTGAATGGCTCTTCCCAGATTTCATTACTGTGCTTCTTGCCAGCTCTGTTTCCATTGCTTCTCTGATTATTTAATTATCTGTTGGTTAGCTTTGGGGGCTTGGGAACATGGCAAACATTATCTTATTAGAGATTTATATAAGATATTAAAATTAGTCTAATAGTAATGGCACATTGGTCTGTCCTAAGGAAAAGAGCATCGTGAGTCTTAATGTATGCAGCTGGCGGCTCCACTCTGTGCTTCTCTCATTTGTTTTTGCACATTTATTGGTTCATTCTCAAATTTCTTGCAAGTCTAGAATGAGTCACTTCTAGTTATATTTGGAGTTATGCAAAATAATGTATAATGCGTCTATGCGTTTCAGTGCTATTATGAATTTGAATTTTTCACATTGATTTTTTAAAGAGATCCTTGCTAAGAAATTCTTATTCTTAGATGTGCTAGCTTTGCAGTTTGCTAACTTTAAAAAAAATATCAAATTCAAATGCAAAATGAGTAGATTGGCAAGCTTAAGCTTTGATGACTATTATATTTTATAGAAGAATTGAAATTCCTATGTGCTTTTACAAAAGGAAAACCTCCTATTTCAATGTTAAGCTTTGCTATGCTCTTTCAGTATATAATTCTGGTTTTACTTTTACTCTTTCTCATGGAATGTTTTACTTGTATTTAGTAAGCAAATATTTTCTACATTTCTTATGGTTAACTTTCAAATAATGGATTGTCTACCCTTTGTCTTTTTCAAACATTTTATTTTTAAATGTGTATGTGTGTGTGTGTGTGTGTGTGTGTGTGTGTGTGTGTGTATGCCTCTGTGTGAGTGTGTTCACATGAATACAGTTGACTTCAGAGGACATAAGAGGGTGTCAGAGACCTGGTAACTGGAATAACAGGTAGTTGAGAACCATCAGGTACAGGTATCAGGAACTAAACTCAATCCTCTACCACGGCAGTATCACTCTTAAATGCTGAGCCATCTTTCCATGTCCCCTTTGTCCTGTTTTTTTTCCTTTTCTTTCTTTCTCTTTTTTTAAGTATTGTCCAAGCTATTTTGTTTTTACAATAGTATTAGGTTTATCAACAGTGGGAGATAAGGTGAGCAAATTTTTTATTGCAGCTTGATAACTTTGCAGGGTTTCTCCAATTTTATCCCTAAGTATCCCTAAAGGTGGAGGAGAATGAAGGCTTAATCTCCTAATTTGAGGGGCTAGACCCACATAGTTTCAAAAGAGATCAAAATTTCTTTGAACCCTGTGTTTCCACCTTGCAAATCAATGCAAATTTTATATTCTCTTCTATGATGTGTGTATAATTAACAATTATGTCAACTCAATGACATAATTGCTTGTCATTGAGTTGACTGATGTACCATGAAGACATGCATGTTTACTTAAAAACTTGCTTCCTGTCCCTGCACTTAGGAACATTTGTGTATTTAATCCATGACCTTGGTCCTATGAGAATTAAGTCTTCTTCCTCCAATTCTTCCACTGCTTAGAACAGCCCTCCCACATCCTATACTTCATGACAGTCTTTTTACAGAGGCCCTTGTCTTCCTGTGGCCTCTCCAGGGTTCTCTTCCTCTGTCTTCTGCTAAACCACTTGTCTGTTTACAGCAGCCTCTGCCCATGTGGACTCCTGCTCTCCTGCTCTTAGCCTCCTGCTGCTGCTGCCACCCCATTTCCTGCAGCCAGACTGGAAGCTGCATTCTTAATAAAATAGTGCGGCTGATTCAGAATAGTCCCGGGTACTTGCTCCGAGAGAAGGCTCGAAGTGGGGAGCTAGAGGTAGGGATACAGCTGCTATACAGGAAGCAATAAGGCTTGGGTGATTTGATGTTATTATTGAAGGATTGCTTTGGCTATGTCTTGAATCATACATTTATTCTCTTTATTTAAAGATGATTACATGGGTGAATGTTGATTCATGTGAAATTTCCAACTTTATGGTTGCAATCACGCATCAGATTTATGTGAAGACATAATTAAATATAATGTAGCAATTAAGCCAGTGTTTCCATCCTTCCAAGAGCACAAAACCTATTGATATAGAATAATTAATGTCCACCCATGATGAGGGTAGCTTCCTTGGCTCACAGCGTGAATCTTACTTTTCCTACATTCATGGCTTCTATACTCACTGAACTTTTGACTGAGCATTTTAATGTTAGAAATACTTGGTTACATCTGTTATAAATTGAATGCTATTGACTTTCCCAAAAATAGTTCTCTAGCTCTAAACCCAAATTACAAGCAGCTAATGGGTCTACGCCCCAGCTTCCACCTACCTGTTCCCACTTCCTACCTATCTGTTCACCAGCTCCCCCTACTGTGCACCAGCTCCCCTACCTGTCACCAGCTCCTACCTGTGCACCAGCTCCCACCTGTTACCAGCTCCCCTACCTGTGCACCAGCTGTTCACCAGCTGTCAGCCACCTACCTGTTCAGCTCCCACCTACCTGTTCACCAGTTCCACCTACCTGTTTACCAGCTCCACCTTACCTGTTCACAGCTCCACCACTGTTCACCAGCTCCCTACCTGTTCACCAGCTCCCTACTCTGTGCACCATTCCCTACCTGTCACCAACTCTACCTACCTGTTACCAGTTCCTACCTGTGCACCAGCTCCACCTACCTGTGCACCTGCTTACCTACCTGTCACCAGCTCCACCTACCCTGTTCACCAGCTCCCCCTACCTGTGTGCACCAGCCCACCTACCTCACCAGTGGACCTACCTGTATGTGCTACCACCAGCTCCCACCTACCTGCACCAGCTACACCAGTGTGCACCAGCTCCCCCTCCACTACTGTGCACCAGCTCCATCTACCTGTGCACCAGTTCCCACTACTGTCACCAGTTCTCTACCTGTGCACCTGCTCCCACCTTCTTTCCTGCTGCGTCAAATGTTGCCTTTCCTCAAACAGCAGGTTCAAATTAATACAACCTTTAAAAAATTAGTTCTTTGAGGATTTCATACAATTTTTTTTTGTTATATCCACGTTCTTTCCCCAGCTCCTTCCAGATGCACTGCCCTGTTTATTTCTTAACTTGAAAATTATACTTCAGCCTTTGGTTTCTCTCTTTTTCCACTGAAGAGATGAGCCACTAGGCATGGGAAGAACATGGTAATATGGCATTTCTCCCTTCATGGCGTCCACCTCCCTATCAATTTTCTCCAGTACAAAATAGTTTAAAATTTACCTTTAAATTTTTTCTTGATGTTTGCTCTTCTTCAGTACCAATCTGAGTAAAGTTTTTAGACGTTTTGGGGCCCAGTGAGATTTGTTTATAAAAGGTGAGAAGGAGCCTAACGTATACAATGGGGGGGGGGGGGGGGGGGGGGGGGGGGGGGGGGGGGGAGTGGGAGGATGGCCACACACAGCCCGGCATAGCCTAAACTCAATAAGTAGCCAAGCCTGGCTTGAACTGGGGTCAATCTGCTTTTACCTCCTAAGCATTGAGATTGCAGGTCTGCAGTGCCCCCTCATACAGATATTTTTATTTTAGTTTTTGTTTGCTTGTTTATTCTGACAATAAGATCTTATTATGTAATTTTTCCTTAGTTGCTTTTCTGTTTTTTTTTTTCCGTTAAATTCAGCAGCTGCCCTCAAACAACTGCTGTCCTAATCGGCCATTGCAGCTCCGCAGCTACCAGCAGCAGTTCGACCTCACTGGCCATAGCCAGGAGGGAACTCTGTTCCCCAGGCATAGGTTCTATCATGGCTGCCAAAGGAAACTTTATCTAGCTCTCTATCCCTCTATAGAAATCAGGATTTAAAGGTTGAGGTGGAATTCTGCTTAATCAGAGAGGCTGACTAGTAAGTAAAACCTTCTCTTTTAGCTTTCAGCTCCTGAAAAACCTGGCGTTATGCTCAGCCCCCTCTTAAGAACCCTAGCTATACATGGTTCCTCCTGCCACTTCCTGTTAGCTAGTTGCTGACTCAGCCTCTGACCCCAGGTTAATTTTATTTCATCAAAAAAATGTAACACATCTTTGCATCATTAAACAAATATTGCACAGCATATTTTTACTTTTATACTCTTCACTCTTTGGGAGCCAGCCGCTAGCTCCCAAATAAATCACTCACAGAGGCTTATTCTTACTTACAGTTGCCCAGCCTTAGCTTGGCTTGTTTCTTGCCAGCTTTTCTTAAATTATCCCATCTACCTTTGCCTCTGGGATTTTACCTTTCTCTATTTCTATATACTTTTTCTTCTCATTCCACGTCTGGCTGGCCTTCTTTTCTCAATCCTTGATACTCTCTTGCTTCCTGATCCCTCTTTCTCTTCTTCTATTTATTCTCTCTGCCTGCCAGTCCCACCTATCCTTTCTCCTGCCTTGCTATTGGCCATTCAGCTCTTTATTAGACCAATCAGATGTTTTAGGCAGGCAAAGTACCACAGCTTTACAAAGTTAAACAAATGCAACATAAAAGAAAATGCAACACATCTTTGTATCATTAAACAAATGTTCCACAGCATAAGCAAATGTAATGCATCTTAAAATAATATTCCACAACACTTTTCTATTGCTGTGACAAGATGCCAACTTATAGAAGAAAGAGTTTTTACTTGTGGTTGAACGGTTTCAGAGGGTGAGTCCATGACCCTCGTGGCGGGAGCATGGCGGCAGGCTGACAGGCATGGCACTAGAGCAGTAGCTGAGAGCTTACATCGTGATCCACAAGCATGAGGCAGAGAGAGCTAAGTGGAAATGGCCGGGTTTTTGGAACTCCAAGGCCTATCCCCAGGGACAAACCTCCTTCAACAAGGCCCTGCATCCTAATCCTTCTCAAAAAGTTCCATCAAATGGGCACCAAATATTCAAATACAGGAGTGTGTGGAGCTGCTCTTATTCAAACCGCACAGAGCTCAAGATGGCATTGAACTCATCCACCTGACTCTGTCTTCCCAGTATGGGGTTGTAGGTGTGCAACACCTTACCTGGCATGCCTTATATTTCAGCATTAGTTTTTCATTTTTATACACTTCATTAAATTATTAAATTGTAAAAGAAATACAAATATGCATTCATATTTGCAAATGCTGAAAATGAAAGACAAGGAAAGAATTACTCATTAGTCCATCAAAACCATTGATTTTTGAGATATTTCATTCCATATTTTTTATATATATCCATCTTTGTATTCTTTTGTGTTTAGTATTTCTTTTTAAAAAAAAAAACCTGTATTTTTATATTTTATAGCAGTTTTAGGCTCACAGCAAATTGGAGGGGCAGGTACAGAGATTTCCCATGGGTCTCCTTATGAGGATGCATGCCCAGCCTCTCAGCTGTCAGTATCTCTGGCCAGAATGGTGGGCCTGCCACAGTTGATGAAGTCACATTGACACAGCAGCATCACTAAAGAATCCGATATCTTATGCTGGCTTTCACTCTTTGTGTGTGTGGCCTGTGGACTTAGAAATGTGCAGTGACAGGTACCTGGCATGGGTAGTCATCAAGAGTATTTTCACTGTGTTAAAATTCTTCGGTGCTCTGTCTGTTCATTCCTTCTCCCAAACTCAGCCTTTGGCAACCACTGTCCCTTCCCTCCCCTCCCCTCCCCTCCCCTCCCTCCCCTCCCCTCCCCTCCCTCCCCTCCCCTCCCCCCCCTCCCTTCCTGTTTCAGCCTGTCACTCCCCTCTCCTCCCTTCCCCTTCTCTTCCTTTCTTTTCTTTTTCCTTGAGATGGGGGTCTTGCTGTAAAGCCCAGACCAGGCTTGAGTTCACTGTATATCCCCACCTGGCCTCACATCTGAGGTGTTACTCTCGACTTAGCTTCTGCAGTTCTGGAATTATAACATGCCTGGCTTTTTTTTTTCTTCTTACCATTGATTTTTTTGCTGATCTCATAATGATACTGAACATTTTCTTTCATGTAGCGGTGCCATAACTGTCATAATATCACAGCATAATGTGTTATTTTTGCTTGTAGTGGGGCGGGTGTAAATATATGCAGGATGTGTATATGTGTGTAAATATACACATAAAGTATGGTACAAAACACTTGATAATAAGTGACAGTGTCACTGTTCAGGCATTTACTGTTACACTTTTATTGTGACTTAGAGTTACCTTTCTTTATATTAAAAAGTTAACTGTTAAACAGCCTCAGGCAGTCCCTTAGGTGGGGCTCAGTTGGAGCTGATGGTGCTATGTGTGCCGTTGACCCTAAAGATCTTGAAGTGGGGCAAGATGCCAAGGCAGACAACAGTGGCATTGCTGATCTTTGCCATATGTAGGCCTTGGGCAGTATAACAGTTTGCTTTCCTTTGCTGTGCTCAATAGCATGACCATTAGAACTTGGAGAGGAAAGGCTTTGTTTGGCTTACACTCACACATCACAGTCCCTTGTTGATGGAGTAAGTCAGCTCCACACAGGATCCTGGAGGCAGGAACTACAGCAGAGACCACGGAGGGAGGATGCACTCCATGGCTTGCTCAGCTTCCTTTCTTATGCACCCCAGGACCACCTGTCCATGGGTGACACTGATGGCAATGGGCTGGGCCCTCCCACATCAATCAGCAGTGAAGAAAATGCTTCACAAACTTGCCTACAGGCCAGTCTGATGGAGGTTTGTTTTTAGTTGAGATTTCCTCTTCCCCGATGACCCTAGCTTGGGTCAAGTTGACCAAATACATATATCCCAGGAGAGTCAATGTGTGTCTGTGCCTTAGTTTTTAACAAAAATGTTCAAAAAGTCAAAATATGTGATTTTTAAAAGAGGAAAAAGGTTATAGAATAAGGATGTAAGGAGAAAATCTTTGCACGGCTCTAAGTGTTTTATATTTTGAGCTATTACTATGGGAGTCAAAACATTTAATGAGTTTTATAAAGTTAAAAGTTACATAAGCTAAGGTTCATTTCTTATTAAGGAAAGAAAATTATTTCCCACAGATGTAACGGCCTGACTGTGCCATATTTATGATGTACTCAGCTGAGCCCAGTCACATGGGGGGGCTGTCTCATTCCCTCCCTCTCCATTGACTGACCCAGAGCAACCCCCATCCTGCAAGCTCAGGTACAGGCCCTAAACAGATGTACCTTTTGTCTTTTCTGCCATATTTTACTGCATAATTTGTTGTCTAAATATGTTAGATATACAAGTACTTACCACAGTGTAGAAGAATATTATTTTAAGGTGTTACTTTTGTTCATGTTGCATTTGTTTAACTCTGAAGCCGTGTTACTGTGCCTGTCTAAAACACCTGATGGTCTAATAAAGATCTAAATGACCAATAGCAAAGCAGGAGAAAGGATAGGTGGGGCTGGCAGGCAGAGAGAATACATAGAAGGAGAAATCTGGGAGGAGAGATCTAGGAGCCAGAGAAGGAGGAGGACATCAGGGTCCAGCGCGCCCAGCTACACAGCAAGCCACGGAGTAAGAGTAAGATTTACAGAGAGAATGGGAAAATCCCAGAGCAAAGTTAGATGGGATAATTCAAAGTTAAGAAAAGCTGGCTAGAAACTAAGCCAAGGCAAGGCTGGACACTCATAAATAATAATAAGCTTCTGTGTGTGCTTTATTTGGGAGCTGGGTGGTGGGTCCCCCAAAGAGAGTAAAAGCAGCAGCAGCAGCAGCAACAACAACAAAGCATTACAGTTGCCCAATGCAGTGCAGTGTCAGGCTACCCAGGTCTGTAGCACAGGAAAAATAGGCCATCTCTCATAGCCTGGCACATGTGGATTCTGCTATTCAGGTTTGATGAGCACGTTCTGTGGTGTTCATACAATGTGAAATTGTCTACTGTCATTCTCAAAATGTTCCCCTGATTCTAAGTGACATCTGCACACCGTCAGTGCTATAACTTGTCCTCCAGGCACAGCTGCTGCTGCACCCTACAGGGAAACGTAAGCTTCTCATATGCCAGACTAGAAACTTAACATCACATCTTTATTGTTATAGACTCTTTACAGTGATCAGAATTGTTACCTGCTAATTGTAACTTTGAGGAGGTATGTGATGATTTGCTTTGAATATTTTATACAGTTGAACATGTACATTACATTTTTACTGTTCTGAATAAGCTACAAAACAAGACTTATTAAAAGTTGACTATCGCCGGGCGGTGGTGGCACACGCCTTTAATCCCAGCACTCAGGAGGCAGAGGCAGGTGGATCTCTGTGAGTTCGAGGCCAGCCTGGTCTCCAAAGTGAGTTCCAGGAAAGGCACAAAGCTACACAGAGAAACCCTGTCTCGAAAACTCCCCCCCCCAAAAAAAAAGTTGACTATCAAGATTACAAGGTAAGAACACTTTACGCTGTTTAAATGTTTTAATAATTCACTCTTTAATAGCATTCTAGCACATGTTCTATAGATTCTGTCTACTTTCAGTCATATGGTAATTGACACTGTTTTTTTTTTAAATGTATTAATTTATAGCAACCTACTATCTCAACAACAGCATATTAAATTGTGAGGTCAATTATTCTCCATTTTTATTTTCTTGCTGAATTTTTCTTTCTTTTTGTTTTGCTTTTCAAGACAGGGTTTCTCTGTGTTACAGTCCTGGCTGTCCTAGAAACTCATTCTGTAGACCAGGCTGGCCTCAAACTCATAGAGATTCGCTTGCCTCTGTCTCCTGCATGCTGGGATTAAAGGGCATTTTTCTTCTGTGCATGGTTGAGACAACAATTTGTCCTCAATAGGTCCAAAACTTTTATCACATAATTATATGTATTATTGGCCAGTGCTTGTCATGCTAATATCCTTTCATTCAAATATTTTTATCATGTAGCACTTAAAAGATGTTTAAATAGACATTTAAGTAACAAAATGAATCAGCATTATTATTATCTCATTTTACTGGGGAAAAAAAAATCTTACCCAGCCAGTCCATGACCTGTAAGCTCTCCTATCCTTCCTTCATTGACAGCATTATTCTTTGGTACTTATCATGGCCATTCATTTAGTTTCAAAGTTTTGTCACATTTATTTACTTCCCTTTTTGTTCAGTATCGGTACTGGACAGAGTACTGAACTGGGGTAGAGAGCCTCATGCGTGCTCAGTATCGGTACTGAACAGAGTACTGAACTGGGTGGAGAGCCTCATGCGTGCTCAGTATCGTACTGGACAGATTACTGAACTGGGTAGAGAGCCTCATGCGTGCTCAGTATCGGTACTGGACAGAGTACTGAACTGGATAGAGCCTCATGCGTGCTAAGCAAGTGCTCCACCAAGCTTCAGCCCCAACCCCATGTACATTCAATTCTTAAGCAATATTTTGCTAGACTTATTTTATTTATTTTTAGAAAGAACTTTTTTCTTGAGAATTTCATACATATAGACAATGTGTTTTGATCAACCCCCTTCCCTGCCCCCCTACTTCACCGTGGTGCCCCCACCAGATCTCCCTCCCAACTTTGTCTTTTTAAAAAACAAACACCGAAGTTCTCAAATGTCTTAGTCATGTATTCTGTTGCCACTTTCATGCATTATGTAAAGAGTTTTTTTTTTCTGTTGGAAACCAGATTTTAGGTTCTGATCCTCTCTCATCCTTTGTAGAGTGTGGTTGTGGTTATGATGAGGCTACAAATTCAGTTTTCCTTGCCATGTGCACAACTGTCACAGCGCCATCTATCGGAGAGTCTCTTCCTTTTCTTGTCTCCAAAGCCCTCTGAGCTATTCTGTGTCTGCTCCTGTCTTCTGATCATCCAGTGGTTAAGCCACTGCGAGGGCCCTCTATTTTTTCATCATTTTCTCAGCCTTTATTTTTCCGTATACACTTTAGATTGAGCTTACCAGGGTCAGTAAGAAGTACTTCTGAGATTTTCATTTAATTCTCTTGAATGCAAAGATCATTATAAGAAAAACTGGGATCTTTATAAAATTGAGTATCCTGACTCACCAGCATATTTTTCTATTTAAATCTTAAATGTGGACCCAAGGAGTTTTACAATTTTTCCACACTTGTCTTGCATATAACTTGATATGTTAATTACTAGACTTTATGCTTTGAAGGCAGCTACCAGTGCTTCACTAGCATTTAAAAGGAATTTAGTCTTTTCTTTTCCTGTTTCTCTTGCCCCTCCATGCCTGTCCCTGCTGATCATTCTTCTGATAGTTTTAATCCGGAACTTTACAATTGCTTTGAAACAAATGCCCTCTCTTTCAATACATGCACATTTTTTATTCTTTTCTAGTTACTATAATTGTAAAAATTAAAATTATTTCTATTTGTGAGAATACTATTTTTCTCACAGTGATTAATACATTTATTTTGTTATTTCTAAGTAGCTGTTTAGCCTCAACATCTACTGACAGTTGTTTTCTAGTGAGGTTCCCCTATAGTCTGAACTCAAGACTCTATCAATTTCTTGGTTTCCTGGAATATACAGTGGTGGAATTACATATTAAATAAATATATATATATATCCCTACTGGGTATTCTTATAAGCCTTTTTAATCTTCTAGTTATATTTTTATAATATTATTACTTTGCAGATGTAGTCCTTTAACATATATTGTCCTGGCATATGATGAATGGCTCAGAAATATTTGCAAAATATTTGAATTATGAATTTCTCCCTCATGTGTACTATGAGCTGCCTTGTCATTTATTACCGATACCGAAAAGATTTAGAAGATAAAAACTGTTTTCTCCCAGTTTTCTTACTTTTACTTATTAATTTAAAATTTTTAATGTTTATATGTGTATGTTTAAGTGCATAAAATAATGTGAAAATACACACAGAGTAAAAATAGATAATGTAGTGGAAGGAATTGACATATACATTATTTCACAGTCATCAATTTTTCCCTCAGTGGCAAGACTAGGAATTTAAAAAAAATCTATTAAACCTTTTTTTTATTTACATTTGTTCTTTGATAATTTCATGCATATATATAATGCATTCTGATTCTTCTCGCCCCACCATCTCCCACATATCCCTGTTAACCCCCCTTAGATCTCATTCTCAGCCTCATGACTTTGTTTTGTTTGGTGACACTCTAAAGTTAGTAGGATCACCTATGTGACCATGGGTCTGGAACAACTCACTGGAACCTGATGGCCCCTCCTGGGTACACAACAGAAGACAATGACTGCCTTCTTCCCATCACAGGATCCATCAGTGACTAACAGTTCAGTTTGAAGGTTCCCTGAGCCTTAGGTGGTGGGAAAGTCTTGTTTGGTGTTGAGCCCCCAACCATCACTTATTCTCAGTACCTTGTGAGATATGAGCGTCTGCATTTATCACTGTTCACTGCAAAGAGGGGCTTCTTTGATTATGTTGAGAGCAGAATTTAAGACCATATAGTTTTTTTATTCTTTGAAAATTTCAGATATGTATACAATATATCTTGATCATATGTTTCTCCTTCTTCCTCCTTCCAAGTCATTCTGAAACATTCTTCAACACATTTTCTCTCCTAACATTATATCATCCTTAAAAAAAATAATCCACTGCCCATATGTGGAAGAGTTTAGGGTCATCCACCAGGGCATGGGCAACATAACAATGGCCACCCCTTCAAGAGAAAATTGACCCTCCCTCAGCAGCCATCAACTAGTATTAGCCATTCAGTAGAGACAGGGCTGTGAGAGCCCCACCTCTATGATGGAATTTTTATGTGGCTTGATCTTGTGCAGATAGCCGCAGAAGCTCTGCCCTGATGTGTACAACAGTCATGTCCAGAGGCCAGCCTTTCACAACACTCCTCCTTGCCCTCCAGCTCTCACATTGTTTCTACCCTTTCTTCCTCAGTGTCCCCTGAGCCTTGAGGAGTGGTTGACATGGATGTTCCATCTGTGTTTTGAGAATTCAGTCACTTATTCTCAACACTCTGGGAAGTCAGGAATCTCTACATTAATTATTACCCATTGAAATAAGAAGCCTCTTTGACCAAGGCTGAAAGCATCATATATCTGTGGATATAAACATAAATATTTAGAAGGAAGTTTGCCAACATGCCAGTTTAGCAAAACAATATCAATGGCTTCTCCCCTAGGGTTAATTACTTCCAGGTCACATGTTTTTCCCGTGTTTACAGTGCCTGGCGTGAATTCCCACCTGAAGAAAAGGTCTTAAATGAAGAGATGTGTTGGTTACACCCACAGTCTCGCCGCTATTGCACTAGCAGGCATGTTTTGCTTAGCAGATTATTATTATAGTATTTTTTAAAAATCCATTTGCTTTTATTTAGCAAAAATTCTCAAAACCACACACCATTATTACCTGTAATCTTATGCACGGTCCTTCAATTTTTGTTTCTGCATATTTACTACTTAAAATCCTGTGGCCCTCGTCTCCCCATTTCCTTCCTATGCCCTAACCTTGGTAATCATTGTTAGATTCTCTATCTCTATATATTTGACATTTAAAACATCCTACATGCCGGGCGTGTGGCGCACGCCTTTAATCCCAGCACTCGGGAGGCAGAGCCAGGCGGATCTCTGTGAGTTCGAGGCCAGCCTGGGCTACCAAGTGAGCTCCAGGAAAGGCGCAAAGCTACACAGAGAAACCCTGTCTCGAAAAACCAAAAAAAAACATCCTACATGTAAGCGGTCCTATACTATATTTTCTCTTTCTTTTCTAGCTTATTTAACATAAAGTTCTGGGTAATATTTCTTCATTTATCCATTGATGAATGTATAGGTGTCTATATCTTGACAATCATGGATAATATTTGTGGTGGGTGGTATTGCCTTTTACTCTTTGGCTCTCTTGGAGGGCCTGCCATCCAGCTCCCAAATAAGACACACACAGAGGCTTACCCTTAATTAGAAATGCCTGGCCTTAGCTTGGCTTGTTTCTTGGCAGCTTTCCTTAACTTAAATTATGCCACCTACCTTTAGCTGCTGGGCTTTTTCCTTTTCTTATTTCTGTATATTTTACTTTCGCTCTTACTCCATGGCTGGCTGTGTAGCTGGGTGGCTGGACCCTGATGTCCTCCTCCTTTTTTGGCTCCTTGATCTTTCTTCCTTTCTTCCCAGATTGCTCCTCATTCTCTCTTCCTGCCAGCCCTGCCTATCCTTTCTTCTGCTTTGCTATTGGTCATTCAGCTCTTTATTAGATCATCAGGTGTTTTAGACAGGCAAAGTAACACAGCTTCACAGAGTTAAACAAATATAGCATAAACAAAGGTAACATACCTTAAAATTATATTCTACAATATGATGGTTTGAATAAAAATGGCCCACACAGGCCTATAGGGAGTGACACTATTAGGAGGTGTGGCCTTGTTGAAGGATGTATGTTACCTGGGGTTGGGCTTTGAGATTTCAAAAGCTCGAGCCAGGCCTAGTGTCACTATTTCTTCCTGCTGCCTGCAGATCCAGATGTAGAACTCTCAGCTACCTCTCTAGCACTGTGTCTGCCTGCATGCCATCATGCTTCCCACCATGACAATAATGGATTAAACCTTTGAACTGTAAGCCAGTTCCAATTAAGTGCTTCCTTTATAAGAGTCGCTGTAGTCATAGTGTCTCTTCACAGCAATAAAACCCAAACAAAGACAATACTCTACTGAACATGGGTGTGATGATGTATTTATGAGGTGGTGATGTCATTTAGTACATGTGTATGTGTGCATTTCCAGAAGAGGTAGAGGGATTGATTTGCTGTTTTCCATAATTACCATATCAACCTGTATTCCCACAAACTCTGAGCTAAGTTTTCCTTTTCTTCTTACCCTCATCTGTGTTATCCCCACCCCCACTTCTGTGAGTGGCTTATTGAGGACTGAAATCCATAGCACTGTTGTGTGCTCAGCATGTGCTCTACTACTGACCCATACCCTCAGCCTTCTCTTGTCTTTGGGTGATCACTATTCTAGTGGATAATTTTAGGACTCATTTATATAACTCTTTAGATTTAAAATTTTATGAGCCTCCATTGAACATTTATTTCTGTTCATTAAATTTCTTAGAAGACATTAACCTATTAATTTACGATCTTCATTTATTTTATCGGGTCTGGAATGTTTCATTCCATTATATTTCTGATTATTGCCTTATCATCCATGCATTTGTAATTTTATTGGTGTGTTTTTCATTTTGGGGTTGTCATCCCAAATACCTCATAGTCTGTGCATATTTTACATTATGCTTTTTTGACCTTTGTCTTAGGAACACTCCTCAAGTTCATTGCCTGCTATTATAAATGGATTTTCTGAATACCTGCTGATTTTATTCCAATCACTACATGTGTTAATTGTCTTATGTCATCCTGTATTTCAACCACTTCCTGTCTAATATAATAATTCATCACATTGGGCTCAAAAATGACAATAATTCATTTTCTTCTATTTCTTTAAATCTGAGAGCAAAGTGGCAAAGAAGCAATTGTTGTTTTTTTTTTTTTTAAATCATTCTATTTGCTTTTGTTTTTTGGCGGGATTGACTACTTCAACACATGCTACTGATCAGAGCATCTTCAAGGTACTGAGAACTATTTCTGGCAGTAGAGGTACAGCAGCAAATAAAATAGGCAGAAACACCCCTACTCCCATGGGTGTTCCATTGTATTGGGGATATAGGATGTATATACAAATAACATTTGTGCATGAGATGAAATGACAGACTCAAGAGAAAGAAGAAGTGGGGAAAAGGAGAACATGTTGTATGGGCTGTACTTTATCCAATGATTGGAAGAATATTTGGCAGAAAAACATTTTTTGTGAGGGACAATTGGAATTCTGGGCCCTTCTTTTTTTGTCCCAAGATGTGCTCCCTTTGATCTGTTTGGAAACATTAAAAAAAAAAAAAAAAAAGAACAACATCATGTTTTACGTATGGAGAATTGTGAGGAGTTAATCCCTGAGTATCTGATGTTCATTTGAGGGGTAATAGATTCTGAAGATATCCATCTAAATATTTCCACGAAATGTTCTAGCAAAGCAGAATTTTGAAAGTTATCAGAAAAAAATTAGTCAGGGAATACTTAGAACTATTTACTTAACTGGCAGAAGACAAAGAACTACAAAAAAATTGTATGAGCAGTTCTCAAAAAAATATAGAGCTCAGAACTCATGAAGAACCTCAAAATTGGAAGAAACTTTTGAAAAGCCATTGAGATACTACACATCTGCTTCTGGGGTCATTTCTCTCAAGGCTACTGTATCCGAACGAAGGAAAACCAGAAGCACATCCATTTTATCACAGCTGAGACCCAGGACCAAGTCACTAACTCAGCCTTTGTGCATGGCTTAATAGTAATCTATATGATTGACCCATTGATGAGTATTGTGTGCTACAGCACACATGGATGGGCACCAGACGTGGAGCTAATCATGAAAGCCCAAGCCCTCAGAGACAGCTCTGCTACATGGCAGCAAGAGAAACACCTGGAGATAAACCCTAGCCACTCCAGTATTGAAACTTTAGGGCAAAAGGCAGGGGCTGACAGAATGACAAGTCTGTGAAAACCAGGTCATCTTGGTTTATGAGCTGTTTGCCTGCCTGTCTCTTTACTTCAGTCTGTAAGATCCCCAGGCATGCTAACAGAGTCCACAGGATGATCAAGCTTGTCTAGGTGCTGATGGGGATGATCCTACTATGGTTGACACTAGTGCTGCTGTAACTGAAGAAATGCCACCCCTGGAAGGAGATGATGGCATATCACACATGGAAGAAGTAGACTAAGCTTTGCCAGAAGAACCACATGTTCAGTGCTGACCTTCATTCCTTCTGATAACATATTTTCTAGGATTTTTGTTTATTTTTGTTGTGGGAGCCCACAGACGTTTCCTAGTGAGATCTGAGCTTACTTTACACAGCAGGGCTACATTAGGGGATGGCTTGACCACGTGAGTGGTCACCAGGCATTTGGAGTGTTCTGCACTTGGCTGTGCTGGGGGGGGGTATTTTTGCTTCACCACTTGGCATTTCTTTAAATAGTCCTTTAGCAGAGACAGAAGGGCTGGTGGGTTTTGACCCAGGCCTCCCGAGGCTATCCTATGTTTCTGTCTCTCTCCTTTATATTTCTATCTAAATATTTCTTACTTCTCTCTGCTCAAGAGTACCCGGGGGGTGGGGGGAGTGGGAGCTGGTCCCCTACATTTTGTTAACATTTGAAACATCTGTCTGGCATGAACACTAAGGGGTAGATAACATTTCTTTCTACTTGTGATACTGTAATGCTATAGGTTTGATTCAGCAGGTTGGTAGAACATTTGTTGTAAGACATAATGTAACCCCCTGTTAACTCTGTGGTCTGAAGTGTATAGCTATCAAGCTGTGTCGTTTAGAAGACCAAATCATTTGTCACTGAAGCATTCTTGGATGTATCTTGATGTTTAAAATGAAAAGATTAAGATGGCTTAAGTTTTATCTTTAAAAAAATGTCATCTCCTGTAGCTAATTCTGCATGTCTTAGAAGTAAGAACACAAGCTGAAACAACTTGACAGAGGAATTCCCCATATGGCTTGTTTTCTGAAGTACTGAGAACAAAACCCTAAGCTTCCCTAGGTCTTGTCACTCTGCAAGGCTTGTGAATGGAAATATAGTGCCCAATCACATTCTGCTTTAGAAGGTAAATACAGATGAAATTGAAAAAATAAACAGGAGAGCAGAGTCAGGAGACCCATGAGGAGGCTGCTATAGTGATCCATAAAAAGTACTGGGACACTGGGTGGTGGTGGCCCTGAAGAGCCAAGGGGTCATCTCGAACTGATAAATTCACTGTGACACCGAAAGCTAGATAAAAGAGCAAGGGGTTGAGGATAATTTCAAGGCCTATTCCTTAAGAACTGAAATACAATGGCCACCTTCTGATGGGGGGATGCAAGGGAGGATTCGATTTGGAGAAGATGAGGGGTTCCATTTTAATACCTTAGACTAGAGAAGTGTCTGAATCATGTGAGTAGAACCAGTGTTTAAATGATGAGATAAGCGACTGCCATTAGATGGAGGGTGAATTGAGGCACCAGTACATAAATGACCTTAAAAACCATGACTCTAGATGATACCAAGTGAGGAAAAGGAGAGAAAGGAAGACCTATGTTGTGACTTCCACCAGTTCAATTCACTTCTGAGTTTTTATTGAGCCCAATTTTCCCCAAACATGTTGTGAAGCTGCTGTTAGATCTCTTTTGTGGATATGTGCATACTGACATGTGTTGGGTATTTTGTTTTTGAATGGTGCAGGTCCAACTAGCCTGGATTAAGAGACACAGGGCAAATGGGAGACCCTCACCTCATCACTCTTTCCATCTCAAAGTTTGTGTTTTGCCCTAAAGATAGTGTGCAAGTGAGATGAAAATCATCTCATTTGTGTTTTGGGATAATGAAGGCATCCATCAAGTTCTAGTTTGCTCAATTAGTTATGGATTTACCTGCTTTCTTCCATTTGGCTGAGAATTGGCTCAGTCATGGTCATAAGGGACAGACCAAGTCAGCTGAGTCATTCTTGTGGTTAATAAAAGGCTTCTTAGACAAGAAAACTTTTTTCTATTAGGACAACTAATTACTATCTACAATCCTAGAATTGGCAGTAACCATTCCATTGCTGCATACAGGAAGCATATTGCAAGAGGAGAGAGAGTTCAGAATTCCTAAACCAGAAATATAAGGTCAGAGTGCGACAGCATTGTACTCTAATAGTGTTCTTTTAAGGACACTAGGTCCAGCCACACTTGACATCATAAAGTAGTGGCCCTCAACCAGTGGTTCATAACCTCTTTGGGGGGGGGGTCAAATGGCCCTTTGACAGGGGTCACCTAAGACCACCAGAAAACACACACATTTATATTATGATTCATAACAGTAGCAAAATTACAGTTATGAAGTAGCAATAATTTTATGGTTTGGCATCACCACAGCATGAGGAACAGTATTAAAGGGTTGCACCATTAGGAAGGCTGAGAACCACTGCATTAAAGGGTAGTTTTACTCCTTCCTTCCTTCCTTCCCTTCTCCTCCTTTCTTCTCTCTTCCCCAATTGCTGTCCCTTCCCTCCAATTACTTCCTTGTTCCTTTTCTGTCTCCCCCTTCCTTCTTTCATCCTTTTCCTACCCCATTCATTCTTTTTTTTTCTTTATACTGAAACTTTTTGCAATTAGCTATTTTCACTTGGAATAGTTCTAATTACTCCTGTGCTAGCCAATCCTTCAGATGCAGGCAAGGGAGATGTACAAATGGAAACAGATTCAAGTGTGTTTTTCAAATGCTTGTCCTTCCTCCAGTGTCTTGGATATGGCATCAGTAGGGTACTTTCTGGATGCTTATCACATAGGTTGACTGTGCAGAGCCAGCTCTAGGTGGCTTGAACTGCTAGCCAAGACTGGAATAGGGACCCATGGTGAGTAAGTATTGTGAGTCCATTCTTCATCTCCCTAAATTTAGCATGGGAGATAGATATCAAGGAGATTAAATAAGAATCCTTATCTTCTGTATGTTAGAGAATGTAAATTAGTCCATCCACCATGAAAACCATCCTGGAGGTTCCTCAGAAAATTAAAAATAGATGGCCCATTCATACCACTCTGGATATATATGCAAAGAAACTGAAAATCAGCTTACCACAGAGATGCCTGCACACCCATGTTTATTGCTGCACAATCTACTGTCATGCTATAGAATCAGCTGAGGTGTCCCTTGGTGAATGTATGGATTAAAGAAAAATGTGGTGATACACAAAGCTGAGGGTTTTCACACTCATGAAGAAATATGAAGTTATGTTATTGTAGGAAAATAGATATAATGGAGACAATCATGTTAAATGAAATAAGCCAGAATTAAATAATAAAGTAGGTATATTTTTCTCTCATTTGTGGAATATGTGGCATGAAAATAGGACATTAAATTAAGTTAAATTAAAGGGAGAAAACTGGGGACGGGTGAGATAGAAAGGGGGATAAGGAAAAGCAACAGGAGAGTAAATACAATCAAAGTGCTTAATTATATGTAATTACAGAAATAGGATGAACCTGCTAACTTTGTAGCATATACTCCTGTAGCATGAATCTTAAAAGTTCTTATTAATAAAATCAAACCTGAGGCCAGTTATTGGCTTTCTACCACCACTCTCTGGGATTAAAGGCTGGCTTTCTGGGATTAAAGGCGTGTGTCACCATGCCTGGCTATTTCCAGTGTGGCCTTGAACTCACAGAGATCCAGAGGATTTCTATCTCTGGAATGCTAGGATTAAAGGTGTGTGCTATCACTGCCTAACTAGTGGCTTTTCTGTTCTCTGACCCCAGATAAAGTTTATTAAGGTACACAATATTTTGGGGAACACAATACCACCACATACTCCAAAGTCTAATTTAAAAAAAAAGCACAAGTGGATATTTAAATAATGACTAAGAATACAAAATAGAGTGTACAGGGAAAGAGTCTATGCTCCATTATAGACAGGACAGGTCACTCTAAGGGGGTGATTTTCTTTCTTTCTTTCTTTCTTTCTTTCTTTCTTTCTTTCTTTCTTTCTTTCTTTCTTTCTTTCTTCCTTTTCTTCTTCATTTTTCTTTGAAATTTTCTACTCACTCCACATACTATCCACAGATCCCTCCTCCTCCCAACCCCAACCCTCTTTCCCAAGCCACCCCGCATCCTCACATCCCCCAAATAGAGGTTCTCCCATTGAGGAGTCAGCAGAGCCCAGCACACTGAGCCTAGGCACTCTTCCCACTGCACCAAGGCTGTGCAAGGTGTCACACCACAGGCACTGGGTTCCAGAAGCCTGCCCATAGACCAGGGACAGATCCTAATCCCCTGCCTGGGTGCCAAGGGGGTGATTTTCAAATGTCACAGAGTATAGTACATGAGTCTCAGGTGTCTAGGGAAAGAGTTGAGGAAGCAGAAGTATTGGGGTAAATACTTGAAAATGAGTTTGTGGCTTGGTAACTTCCAGAAGGTTGGTATAAGTAGAATTGAGTGAGCTGGCCATGATCAATCATGTAAGGACCAGCACTTGCTCAGCAGTCAGTTGCGAGGTCCAGGCTCTGCTCAGTAGTCATTTAAGGACCAAGTCTTTCTCACCCTTTGGAATCTACAATAAACTCTGAAAGTTCTCTTGAGTCTACTCAAGAGGCTTTGGGTTCAGCAGGGTGATAACCATGTCATAGAAATCTTCTTGTCTTAACTTCTTGAGTACTGAAATTACAAGTATGAGCCACCATGCTTCAGTGATTTCTTCTTTAAAACCAGCACCAAATTATTCTATGGAGAATTAATCTTAGAGTCATGGAGGTTGTTTAGGAGATGAAACAACAGTGGTCCACATGAGCAGTAGTACTGTCTGATCATCATGGCAGCAACAGGTGTTGAAATAAGCATCAGAAAACTGGAGATGAAACTGGAGGGACCTGCTTATGGAACAGTTGTAGAGTCTGTGAATATGAGAGAATTGCAGGTCCCTTATAAGTTTTCACCAGAGTAATGTCTGTGCCATTTTCTAGAGATGTAGGTTGGGGAAGACTATGAAAGAGTTCTGTTTGTATGCCGTTGTCTTTATCTGCAGTGGAGATCTGAAAGGAGATGCCTGCTGTATGATTAGAGAGGAAGCCAGGGCTTAAGGAATGCATGAAGATGTCATGGCTGTAAGATTAAAACCATGGGGCTAGATGAGAGTGCAGAGAGTACAGGAAGAGAAGGTGGAGGCCATTGTGTAGGAAAATCCAGAAGAGGCATTGAGAGGGGCTAATCTGGAGAGGGAAGCAGAATTCTAGAAGAGCACATAGCAGCTTGTGACCACAGGCAACAGGAATTTCAGGAGAAGTGGGGTCAGCTATGTAAACACTGTGGGGCAGCAGAGGAACCACAGGGAACTGCAGGCGCTAGCGTCAGCTATGACCTCCAGGCAGGGTTTGGGAAAGAACTAAGATGTCTGAAGAGGGGCTCATTCTTGTCATTTGTCCTACAGTATGCCAGCCACTGAAGGTGCAGAATGAGCAGCAGCCGCCTCTAATCCATCCCTGCCTCTGCAGCGATGGTAAAGGAGATGTGCTGGATGGCTTTCACAAAAGGCTATACTGGCAGTCCTGAAACTGTGCGGAGGCAAAGCAGCAGAGCACAGATTGCTGGAGGTTCCAGTGAGTTCCATTCGGCATCATCTTCACGCTACAGTTCATTACAACCAGCCCAGAAAACTTGAGAGCTGACTAAGAACAAAGTTGAAACTATCTCCTGATGGGTCCCAAACGACAGATAAACTTTAGGAAATCATGTTTTACAGTGGCACTTACCACCAGCTGGTTCAGAATACCGCCTGACACCGGTTTCCACAATTAGCTCAGTTTTCTTGCTTCTTTTGCAGATCACCCCTAAGCTGAGTATGTGGGGCGTGAGAAAACCAAACCTGAAGGAGAGAGTTCTGTGGCATTTGAGTCTGACATGTGTTAGGCCTGGAAATTCCAGAGCAAAGGGGTATATCACTGTGACACCACTGTGGTGAGCTGAGGCTTTCAGAAGCCATTCAGTGACGTTTGCTGTTCGAAATAAAGGAATCAAGAATGGAGAATAGAATTCAAAGGATGTGACCACACCGTGCTGTGCTGAGAGCCAAGACCAGCATCATCTCACTCACACACGAAATAGTTTGTGTATTTTAGAATTGCTACATTTCAGATCATCTCTCTAAGCCATCCATGGGTGTGAACCTCTGTTGATAAGTTATATTTATAAGTGCCAATACTGACATCTGAATAAATATCAGTAGTAAAATTCTCACTCTCATATTAGACTCTAAGGGCAATTTTAACTGGGCTGATATTTGAATATTTGGTTGGTATGACTTTGTTTATATAGAAGAAATAGAAATATCAATGGGAACACACTAAAGGGAATTATTTCCTTTTTCTGACAAATGTCAGGAAATAGTTCAGGGGAAAAAAGGTAGTATTTGAGATAAGGCTGAAGGATGGATTGTTTTCTGGTTTAAAAAAAAAATAGAGCAAAGCATCTGAAAGAGAACATGTGGGCAAGAACAAGGCCACACAGATGTGCCTGCATGCTTACAGTGGAGGCCATGGCCAAACTGGAGATGCTAGCCTCGGTATTTAGGCGTAAAGACAGCGTCTGTGTGACTGTGGTCCCACTAGTAAGTACATGGACTGCCAGATGGCCAGCTATCCTGGGGCAAGATTGATTGCTGTTTCTATGGTGGCCTTTCATGTTTGTTTTTAGTCTTGGCATGACTTCAAGGAATATCCAAACTGGGTTGCGCAGGACTAGAAGTTGACACTTAAGTACCTTAGGATGAGCTGAACTAGGAATTCTTCAGTTGACAATCCTTTGCCAAGGAAGTCCAGGAGGAGCCAGCCAGTGGTAGGTGGCCAAGGTAGAACTTTCAAGGACAAGCTTTTCTTGATCCCTGTTAACTGAGATGGGGGTCCCAGCCACAGTGTCTCAGAAAAGAGAGATGTAATGCCTCTTCTACTATAGTATTAAGAAATATGTGATGGTACCATGATGGAAGTAATTATGTGATGTCTATGCTGGCACTGGTATAATTTTTTTCATTAATATCCACTATTAGGAATTTGCCCCATATTGCTCAGAAGTCTCCAAATCAATAGAACCACTAGAGAGAAGTTTATTTTAAGGAACCGTCTTGCATGATTATAGAACTGGAGCAATCTAAACTCGATGTCATGGGTCACCAGGCTGTAGCAGAAGAAAGAAGCTGTCTGCTATGAAAATTCTTGCTGTAGGAAGTCAGACTTTTGTGTAGTAAGGGCTACAACTGACTGTGTGAGGTTTATTCACATTATGGAAAACTGTCTACTTTATTCAATGGTATTGACTTAAATGTTACTATCATTCAGAAAACATCCTTGACAGACTCCTTTCAGCAAGTTGTTCTCAATTCTCCACACATACACCCACACACTCATACCCACCATAGTCTCACACAATATAAATTAATTAATTTAATTTTAAAATAAAAAATAGCCTCACAAAAAAATTCTAGACTAATGCCTGATCAAATATCTGTATACCATCATAAAGCCAATTCAATACATAAAATTAACCATCACAAGCCTCAAAGACTGAGCTAGGAAAAGCATAGAATTTTAATTATTTTTCTCCATCTTTTAGCATTGCTAATGTCTATGGTTACCGGTAGGGGCAAAGGTACTGGGAAGGTAACATGTGCTTAAGAAGCATTATGAAAATAAAGGAATGATGTAGTAAATATATGAAGCAACTGCTTGAGTGTGTATTATCTGCCACTCTAGCTGTTTGCCTCTTAGCCAGGAGGTTTGTACTAACATAATCTCATATTGAATGCTCAGCATGTCTAACTCGAGTCCCTGCACCATCCCAGGCATAAATTAGACATATTCAGAAATTGGTCATAACAGTCCAGATTGCTGATTGCCATGGAGACAGTGGCAGTGAATTTCAGTGAATGGTGGTTTCCCACGGCCCATTGAGCACTCCTGCCCTTGTGAGAATCCCTAATGAACAGTCTGAGGAATTCAGCTTCTTTTTTGCTCCATGTGCATTACGGACTTTCAGAGAAAGGGAGATGCTATATTTTCCTGATGAGCAAAGTTGTGAAGTTATCATAACTCTACCTGGCCTACAGATAATTTTGTGCCTTGGGAAACAGATTGACAAGTGTGGGGAGCACTCTTGGAGCCACTGTGTTTAAAAAAAAAGAAATAAGTGATAATTGCAGCCTTGTAAATGGATGGCCAGCTAGCCACAGGGAGGTGGACTGGGGAGGAAGCTGGTCAGTCTGTGGTGTGAATGCCAAGGAAATAATAGGAAGACCTACTTCTAACTGTGTCTGCAAGTAAGGGCAGAAAAAGCCAGCCCACGCTTAGCTTTCTATTGTGCTTTGGACTTCCCATTATTTTGTAAGGATGTGAATGTTGACTAAGGACAACACTGAATGCCATTCACCATCTTCTTTGTCTTCCATCAACTTACATTCCAGGCAGAAGTTGGGCTCACATGGGTGCTTATTATTTATTATTTTAATTTTTATTTACTTTATGAGAATGTGTGTATGCATGTTCACATGAATGTGGGCTCATGTAAATGTTGTGTATGTGCATATACGTGTGTGTACATATGGAGATAGAGTAGATAGATATAGTTATCCTTCTTGATTCCACCTGTCTTAACTTCTTCCTTCTATACTGAGTCAGGGTTTTACCTTGAACTGGGAGACTGCAATTTGGATAACACGGCGAGCCACTTTGCACTGAGGATGTTTCCTCCTCCTAAGTGCTGAGGTTACAGGGATTATAGGTATGGCCACCTCGACCTAGTTTAATTTCTGTTGCTGTGACCAAGCACTGACCAAAAGCAGCTTAGGAAGGAAAAAGGCGTATATTTGGCTCATACTCCAGGTTACAATACATCATTGAGGAAAGTCTAGGTGAGGACCATGAAGGAAGTTGTGGTGCTGCCACAGCGGACTGAGTCTTCTCACATAAACCATCGATCAAGACGACCTTTTATAAGACAGACCACAGGCCGGTCTACTCTGAGCAGTCATTCAGTTGAGACTCTCTCAGATGACTATGGGCCGTGTCAGACTGAGAGCAGAAGCTGAAGTCAGTTAGGAGCTACCATACCCACTGGGCATTTTAAATAGGCTGGAAATCCAAACTCTGGTCTTCACATTTGCCTGGACAAAGAACCTTACCCAGTGTGCCATTCCTCCAGCCCCACATGTGTTTTTCTACCTGATGCAGCCACATCATATGGCTGTTGGGGATCGTTTCCTTCCAGCTGCTGTAGGACAGGAACTCTGGAGATGGCAGTCGAGAAGGAAAACGATGTGTGCCAAGGGAAAATCTGCTCATTTGGAGCAGAGAACGTGAAAGACTATAGGACCAAGAGGAAGCAATCTGAAAGGTTGCCAGAAAGCTTTGAAAATACAAGGATGGAAATGGAAACAGTACAGGGCCCCGAGGACCATCTTGACTCCTAAGAATGTCTCATTTGAAAAACACCCCGGAGCATGTGTAGCTCTCATCTCCTCAGGTCACAGTGTCATCAGAAGAGCTGGCAAGAAAAACACATCTGCATGTCGGAGAGGAAAGTAGCTGGAAGCAAGACTGCAGATGCCAGCCCTGGGGAATACAAGATCAATGAAGGTAATGAAGATGGAAGAATCACGGGTGCTTTATCCTAGAATTTGGATAAAAATGGCAAAGCAGTCTTTATTTCTGATCTGATCTAGGGTGATTGGGGATTTTAGGCCAAAGATAAAGATGGGTCCAGAAATACAAGTTCAGTCAATACAGAGCAGCTTAAGGGAATATCCTGACAAAGTTGTTAGAAAGGAAATCTTTGGTAGAGCCATATATGCCAGGATGGGCTCATCATTCTGGCCATGTAGATGGGAGTTAGGAGAGCATGTTCCTCATTATGAAGGAACTGAGCATAAGTCTCAGAGGGTCACTCACATGTAGTGGGGAAAACTAAGGTGTATGTGTTTTAAAGGAGGTGTGAAGCTTACAAAGGTCTTGGACATTAAGTCTCCAGTGAATCTCTCCAAAAGCTCATTCCAGAATGGCTGACTTGTTTTCAGTCACTGGGTCCTCTCTCAGTAACCAGGGCTCTGACCAACATGAGGTCAGTCTACTCTCATGCCTCATGTTGTCTTTCACTCAGATTCCTCGCATTACAATATAACTAGACCTAGGATCATTTCCCCCTTCTTTATGAGGTAGTGGGGACTGAACTCAGAGTCTGGTACATGCTGGGCAAACACTCAATATAGTCCTCTTACACTGGTTTTGCTACCACCCTATGAGAGCGACCACCCCTATGAGAGCTACCACCCCAGAGTAATTGTGTCTGTTGTATATCTGGATTTCCAATGAAGCCAAATTAATCATGGCTCGGGTAAATTACATTGAGAACTCTAAGCCAGGTTAACCAGTTTCTGCATGCAGCACACCCATGCTACTCTTAGTTGGTTCGAAACATGAAATCCCTCCAAAGTGCGGTAGCTTCTTTCTACAGCCAGGCATGCCCTATGCCTCCTTCCTCTGATTCAGACTCCTGCAAGCTCTCTCTCCAAAATCTCAACATACAGCTTTTGAGGACTACTCCCCAGAAAACTCAAATCTCCTCTTTTGCCGCTTTCTTCTGTAAAGACTGTGTTTATACCTGAAACATTCATGACTATCAAATTTTTACTTTTTAGCAAAAAAATTAAGTGAATATTTATGAATTGTTTTTTCCTGTAGCTAGCATAGCTCCAGCACTAGCAGATACTCAAGGAACAGTTTCTTGGATGGATGATGGATGGATGGATGGATGGATGGATGGATGGATGAGTGGATGGATGATGGGTGAGTGGATGCATGGATGGATGGATGGGTGGTGGGGTGATGGATGGATGGATGTGATGGATGGATGGATGGATGAGTGGATGCATGGATGGATGGATGGTGAGTGGATGGATGGGTGAGTGGATGGATGGATGGGTGAGTGGATGGATGGGTGGATGGATGGATGGATGGATGGATGGATGATGGATGGATGGGTGAGTGGATGGATGGATGGATGATGGGTGAGTGGATGGATGGATGATGATGGATGATGGTGTGAGTGGATGATAGGTGGTGGGTGGATGGATGGATGGATGAAGAACTTGCCCATGATCTCAGAGTCTGTAGCTGTGTTTGGCTCTTTGTTTGTGCTGTGCATGTTACTGCTTTACCCCTCTTTTCTTCTTGATGTCTCTCTGAGGCTTACGCTGCCACTACTGCAGCACTACCAGCAGCTGTCTGACCCCCCTGTTCCTCATAACATTAGAGCTGGGATCCCTGGTTTTTGTCACTCTCCTGCTCCAAATACTGAGTGACTTCCATGCCCAGAAAGGTGATCTGTCCAGCATCCAACCTTTGTGGTCCCTAGACCCCTACTTGCAGTGAGCTATGATATCTCTTCTTGCAGCATCAAAGTGCTTGCCACTTCTTGCATGGCCTCACCTTTAACATTGCTGCTTTTGTTAGGATGCATCTCTGCTGTGGATATCACTCTGTATAATAAAATGCTGATTGGCTAGTACAGGCAGAAGTATAGGCGGAACAAGCAGAGAAGAGATTCTGGAACAGGAAGACTGGGTCAGGAGCCGCTGCCAGCCGCTGCCATGAATACCAACATGTAAGATACTGGTAAACACGAGCCATGTGGCAAGGTATAGATTTATAGAAATGGGTTAATTTAAGATGTAAGAACTAGATAGCAAGAAGCCTGAGCCATTAGGCCAAACAGTTTAAATAATGTAAGCGTCTGTATGTTTATTTTATAAGTGGCTGTGGGACTGCCGGGCGTGGTGGGACCCAGAGAGAAAAACTCTAGCTACACATCTCCAGAAGTGGAGAATTAAATGTCTGTAGCAATGCTCTTTATAGCTTCTCTCCAGTTCTTCATCTCCTGGCACATCCAATTCAGCCCAACCAAGAGTTGACAGTCCCAAGGTTCCCAGTTCATCTGATCTTCTTCCCTTTGTGAACTTCTTTCTTTGTTCTTTTGGACTTTATATTGGTTGATAAGTTGGCACTATTTGCCAATTTTGACCAGTGCCACCTTGAATTGTTCATCCTTGTCCTTACTCTCTCAGACTTCCCTGTCTCTCATGTCTCTTGCACTAGTGCTCATTTCTTAGCTGTTAGTGTTCCTCAGTATTTAGTTCTTGCTCTTTTCTCAGTACTATTCTTCTACCCTATGCCTTCTCCCCCACCCTCATAGCTTCATTAATCATTTGCAAAGAGATGTCACTCTAACTGAGAGTCACTTTGGCCAGTTTTGTGAGGGCTGGACAGACATTTCCTAATTTGTGTGGATTTCTCCACAGCTCACCTTGACCTTGCAGTCTACCTGTTACTACACAATCTATAACTTCTAACCTCTTCCCTAGAACTGCTTTGCCTCCTGTGTTCTTTGTTTATTTTTTTATTTTCTTTCTTCCTTTAAACCTTCTGTCTTGTTTTGACCTCCTTCTTTCAGTCCAACCCTTCAGATGCACTCTGGCTACCAACACTTATTTCCTGGTTCTCAGAATCTTTTATTGAATTGTTTTCCAGCCTCCCTCCCACTTTCCATCCAATTCAATAACCCAACTTTTCATTTCTGAAATGAAAATCTGATCAAGAAATTCTCCTGTTTAAAACTCATTTCTCTACATTGTGCTAATCAATTCTAAACGTTTGGCTTGGAATACAGAACCCTTTGACACATAGCTCAGCCTTACCTCCTCTGTGCAAACTCTCACCATGCCTCTCTCTGCTCACCTCTGACTTGCAGGCTGTACCTGCTTAAAATAACTCGTTGAATTAGGGAATGCGAATTAAAGGCTTGACAGTGGTTGTGACTGACTATCTGGGCATAAACATAGGTATGTTCCATTAACAGCAACTCATCAAAATGTGCTGTTTATCTTGTTTTGTATTATCATTGATGGGTCAAATGCTTTCTTAGCTTGAAGAAATGCAAATTCATCAGCAGACATGCACCTGGCCCTTCCTCCTCAAGCCATGCTGGCCATGAGGTCCTCTCCACAATACTGTGCATGCTATCCTATGCACTAGAACAGATACATGGTTTGGGAGGTTTACTAAATCACACAATTTAATAATTTACAACAGTGGCAATAATACACGCTGAAGAGTTTAGAAATGTAGACTAAAAAAGTGTCTTTTGAAGTTTGATTTCCATACCCAGGATGCATGAAGTCCATTCCAGTAGCTCTCTCTCTCTTGCTTAAAAGAGGCCATTACTTCTGTGGCCCTTGAGTTTTCATTGGAATGGAAAATACTTTAATTTTAACCTATTTGATCATGAGTAAAGGGGTTAATTTGTGATGGTAGCAAGTGGTCTTGAAAATCAAAATAATTCTTTGGTTCACTAAATCTGTTACAGAAAACCTGTGAAGATATAAATTTATCCTGCTGGCGTCTACAACTATATTGAGACATCCCCAGAGGCATCCTGTCAGGTTACCTGACTTAAAGATATCCCTGACTAATTATGAGTAATGTAACCTGGAAAAGAGACTGCTCATGTTCGAATTTTGAAAAATGTTGAGATGAGGGGACCACCATCAGACATCTTTTACTATACATTGGTTTAAAATATTTTAGGGAAAGTTATTCTATAGACTTGGTATCTTACTATTTATTTTGCTTTGTGTGGTGTGTGTGTGTGTGTGTGTGTGTGTGTGTGTGTGTGTGTGTGTGTGTGTGGAATATAGTGAATGTAGAGATCATGGTTGACCTCCTCAGGACCATGTTGCTCCTCAGAACCATCCACCTTGCTTTGGGGTTTGCTGATTCAGCTAGGCTAGCTAGCTAGTGAGCTCCAGGGATCCATTGGTTTCATCTCCTCAGTCCTGGCTTTCCAGTATGAGCAAGCATGCTTGACTTTTATGTGGGTGTGATAAGCTCAGGTCCTAATACTTGTGTACCAAACATGTTACCACCTGAGCCATCATTTCAGCTCCTTGTGTTGCTGTTGACAATGGATTCTATGCTCCCTCTGGAGCCACCAATTTCTCAGGCTAAATACTAGACAGGTCGGTGTGTGATCATTTGTGAGCCCTTGGTACAGCCAACTAGGAATAAATTCTCACACTGGCTCAATTACCCCGTGGTTCATGTTTATGTCTAGTCCAAAGTAGTTTTCATTAAAAAGTAAAATGAATTTCACTGTAAACATTTTCATTGATTCCTGGAAACTTAGAGTATTATTAATAAATTGGAAATATGTTATATGGAAAAGTGAGCTACTTAATTGAAATACTATTATCTTTGTATTGGAGAAATTATTTTGGCCACTCCACGTAGTTAAAAGGATATTTATTTAATGGCGAAACTCACAAATTAAGTAATGGGTAGGTCGCAGGGTCTGGGAAGGTGCAATGCAGTCCAACGGTGTTCTCCGGAGCTCTACACAGTCAATCTGCACTGGTCAGCGTCCGGCACGAGAGAGCGCCAGAGCGAGCGCTGGCCCATCCAGCTCTCAGGTCCCCAGGCGCCTCCCCTCGCCCCGCCTCGTAGGCGTGACAGTTGCCAGAGTCTCAATGGGGGTTGGAACTTCCAGAACCAAGTTTGGAATGGCTACCCACTACATCTTTGTCTTTATTTTGTTTCCTAAGACTTTATATTTATTTTACTTATGCTTTAGATTTCTTTTTATTTGCCTTTAAAATGCTTTAGTCTTTATTAATATACAAAGCAGTGAGCTTAATTACAGCAGTTCCACACATGTCTGCAATGTTCTTTTATCATATTCACCCTCCTTCTACTCTTGTTTCCTTCCCCACCCTCATTCCCTTTGTCCTTTCCTCTTTCCAAATAGTCTCTCTTTACTTTCAGTTTTCTAAACTTAGAAGCTATTTTTATTAACTCTTCAGAATTTGGTGCAATATATTTTGATCATATTTACTACAACTCCTTCTCGTAACTCCTTCAAGACCCACCTCCACCTCTCTATCCTCTATCTTCTATTACCTCTATCCACATAATATATATTTGTCATATATATTTATATTTTCTAAGGAGTCCAATTTGTGCTGCTCTTATATTCCAGGTATGCAGCTATCTATTAGAACCACGCTATTAAGGGAAACTGACTCCTTTCCTCAGAAGCCATCAACTGCTCCTCAGTTCAAAGCTCCTCAGTTATCAATGGGAGCTCAATGAATGCTTCCCTATCCCATGCTAGAATGTTAACTGGCTTGATCTTGTGCAGATCTAATGCAGTTTCTATGAGTTCATGAGCACATTCGTCCTGTCATATCCAGAAGACATTGTTTTGCTCTGGTCTTCCCTGACCTCTGACTCTTACAATCTTTCTGACCCTTCTTCTGGAATGATATTTGAGCTTTTGGGTGGGTATGTCTTATTTGTGGCTGAACACTCCACTGACACTTACTCTCTATATTTGAACCATCTGTGAGTTTTTGCATAACCACCATCCATTATACAAAGAAGCTTCTTTGATGGGGTCTAAGAGCTACACTAATCTTGAGGTATAGAAACATGAATTTATAAGCAGTTTGATACTATGTCCATTTAGCAGAACATAATAGTAGGAGGTTTACCCTGGGAGCCTGTGGGTTCTGCAACCATGGGTTATTGGCAATATTTACATACCATGCACATGTTTTTCATGAAGATGATCTTAAGTCCAATAAGTGGTTTATTATCCCCATAACATTTGTGCATTATTGCATTCCTGGGTGTATCTTAACACATCAGTCAATTATTGCAGTTCACAGGCTCACAGCTGAGTAAGACTGATGATGATTCCCCTATCCCCAGCAGCTCTCCTAGCACCTTCCAGTACTGTGAAAGCTAGCCAGGAGAGAGCAAGCCTCCTGGTCAGTTCCAGCTTGATTTCTCCATAACCTGTGAAAAATGTTGTGGCATCTTCAGCAGTGGGGTCTTACCATTAAAGTTTTGGTGGGCAACCAAAAGCAGTGACAATATATGTTTTAGCAATGCCAACATATGCTCTAAACAAAACAAAACAAAAACAAAACAACAACTCCTTTCCGAGTAGAAGTCACAAATAAAGTATTTGTTAGTTTCCAAGTTAAGTTAATTTTTCCCCTTCAAGTCATACAGAAAAACTTGTACTTTGAAGTATACAATAATTGGATACTGAAGAATTACATCTGAAACATTGACTATTTTTAAAACACCTTGACATAGACTCCAATTAAAATAACCACATGTGACATTTCTTTTTATTTCCATTAGGTGAGAGTTAAGAAGCATGTTATAATTTCCTGGTATCATAAAAATATTACACTTTCTCAATTTCCCTTAGGTGTTATTTTTGAATATGTTTATTTTGAAATAATATTTTTCTCTTGTATAAAAACATTAGTTATGACATGTTGCTCGTGAATATAAACATAAGGGATATATTTTTATCAACTGTTAAACATGATGTTTATTCAGTGCCTTTAGATTAACTTTGCAGAAATAATTTAATCACAAGCCCAAGTAAACGACTCCTGACCAAGTGTCTTCTGTGAGTCAGCCCTGTGCTGAGCTAATGCACTCTACGGGCAATCTTATTTGAGTCCTGCAAGAGAACAGTGGAGGATTCTCATCACTGGTTTACCTAGAGGTGAGCTGAGGTTCAAGGAAGCTGAGTCGCACCTGAAGGCCACAAAAGTAGTAGTTACTAGATTTGAATATCAGCCTTTTGAGATAAGTAGCAGGTGCTCTGTACATTGGTTCTCTGGATTGTGTTATTTTAGTTTTAAATTGTATTTATATGGAAGCAATAGAATATCAATGAATGAGCTGAAGCTTAAAAATAATGTTAAAGTGGTGTTCTGTTCACAGGACAATAATTATTTCATATATTTGAAGACAGTTAAAGATGAAAGACCACGACATTTCACATTCACGTGGCTACAAACCTTTTCCCTTCTCAGCTTCCTTGGCTCTCACTTGCTTATGTTTATGTATTCTGGCTCCACAAGGCACAGGACCTCCCGGAGCCCATCAGCTCTTGCTGCCTCAGTGGCTTCTCTATGGACCCCTCTGGGCTCTAATTCTCCAGCTTAATGACTCTTTATTTTCAATGGTAGATCAAATCTTTGTATGAGAAGCATTCTGTGCTCTTTGAGAAGGGATTTCTTATTTGGTAAAGAATGATGTCAATAGAAGTGTCAAACTCAAATAGAGGAACCACAGTGGCCCTGGTTATAATAGAATGTCCTTTGTCATCACTTAGTAGCTATGCAGAAAGATACCATCCTGCCTGGACCTGGTATTCCAGGCCTATAATTCCAGCTACTCCAAAGACAGGAGGATCATAAGTTTAAGTCCAGCTGAGCATTTCAAAAATAAAAAGTTTTTTGTTTTTTTTTTTTAAAGATTCAGGATGAATAGCTCAGTCAGTGGTAGGCAAGTATAAGGCTCCAGGTTCAGTCCCAGTACCATAAAAGAACAAGTGGGGCAAGCTCAGATATGCACCAGGGGACTGTTTACACCACCAGAATCTCATAATTACTAAGCTAGCTGACCACCGAAATAAATGGAAGCTTTTTCACTGTGACACGCTGTATCTGTTTGGTCAACTTCATCCAAACATTTGCTTGTGAATACAGTTGAAATTTGAATAGCTGTCTATCTGCCTCTTGGTTGATAAAGGCAACAGTTTTAGAAACCAAGTATGTGAGCAAGGCAGTGTGTTTGGGGCTTTGCATCCTGTGTGTGCTTGGGTGGGCCAAATTCCTGTAATATACTTTAGAATGTCTAAAACAGAACTCTCACTGTATTGAGCAAGAATTATCCAGACTTCAACCTTCTAGGTGAGTACTGGAGAAACAGAATAGGAGTCCATTCAAAGATAGCAAATTCATCATTTTACTTTTTTCTTTATTTTCCCTATTGATTATTTTTGGATTTCATACAGTGCACCCTGATCATACTCACTTCCCATTCCTCCCAGGTCCAACCTCCAAACCTTGAACCCTCCCCCCTCAAAAAGATTATAAATACACCAAACCCAATTTGTGTTGGTCATATATTCACTAGAGCATGGTCAAATTCCCAGTGGCCATCCCCTGAAGATAATTGAGTCCTTCCTCTACCCTGGACCAGAAGCCACCAACTGTGAAGCACTATAATTCGGCATCCTTGTTACCAATTTCAAGTCCTCTCTTCAATAGCTTCCTATATGGACTTTTTCTTTCTTCTTTCTTTCTTTCTTTCTTTCTTTCTTTCTTTCTTCTTTCTTTCTTCTTTCTTTCTTTCCCTCCCTCCCTCCCTCCCTCCCTCCCTCCCTCCCTCCCTTCTTTCTCTTTCTTTCTTTCTTCTTTCTTTCTTTCTTTCTTTCTTTCTTCTTTCTTTCTTTCTTTGTGGTGGTGGGGGAAGGCTGCCACAGAAGCTTTCAATGTCTCTCATTCTCAATTATGAGTCTGCAGTTATCAATACCACTGTGAAAGTGGCTTCCTTGCCCACAACAGCTGGTGGCAGCATGGATCACAGACTCCTCATGGTTTCTGGTGGCAGCATGGACCATGGACATCCACCTGGCCTCCAGCAGCATTAAATGATTGAGAATGCCCTGTGTCCAAAATCTGAACTAATCTGAATAGTTAATCTGCAAAAAAGAATTTTAAAAAAATTATAGCAACAGTCCATCTACCATGTCCAAAAGTGTCTATTTTTTAGAACATAGAGGAAACCACAACTTTAACCTGTTCAGATTCTCACTTTTAAGTCTATCCTTGGAGCCTGACAACTCTAACCCCTTCCTAGTCCTTCTGACAAATTCCCACTTGTCTGCAAGACTCAGCCCCCAAAAGACTTGCCTCTCAGTTCTACACTGCTTTCTGTTTCCTCCTCCCTGTCCTCATTAGAGCTAACTTCTCCGTATTGTCTCCTAAACATTACTAATGATCGGCCTTTCTACATATCTTCTCTACCTTGCTGTGAGCACAAAGGAGGAGCTGTCAGTCTTTCAACTGAGAATCATCAAGGTCTAATATACTATCTGACCTTTAAGAGATACCCAAGGCTTATTGAAAACATGCATATATAACAGTATATGTGAAGCATGTTTGCACACAGGTAGCTGTGCCCACTTAGAAGAAAGGAAAATAACGCTCACCAGGACACCATAGAAAGGCATCTTACTGGTGACCTCATTTGTGTTCTCAAAGAAAATATAATGAACATCTGCAGTGATCTTTCTAGCACTGTATGCTCCACAGAAGGAGTCTCTTTGTGCTGAAGTCTTACTAGAACCCAAGGCTTAGTATGTTCTGCCTGGGAACCACTCTGGCATTCTCCCATACAGTCTGGCAGGTAGACAACCTGTCTTTTGTCTTGTGATTGACACAGGAAAAAATCGTATTTGATACTCTGCTGCTACAGCCTTTGGCAGGATGTGACTTAAGCCAAGGAGTATTCAGTGTCAATTCTCCTGCCTATCTCCCTCTCCTACCCCTTTACAGCCTTCATATCCCTGGGTTTCCAGGTAGTCTACCCTTCTCCCAATCTCATCCCTCAGCATTATTTTAATTTTAATTTTTTGTCACAGTGTGTATCCTGATGCCTAGCACTCAACTTGTTGGATTTATAAGTGCCCTTTTCTTACTTTATCATTAATATTTCATGTCCAGGCGTCTTCTGAGGGAAGGAACTGAGAGGTTCATTGTACACTTTGCTGAAGTACTTTTCTGTTATGGTTATTGCTAATTTTTCACATTTTACAAGCCTTAATCAGTTGTATTTAATTGCTGCATTAAGAGGATGGTTGAAATCAAAGGAAAAGAAATTTTAAAATACCATTGGAAAATGATTTAAAACCACCAAATTATCAAAACAATAATTAGATCCAAAGTGAATTTCATCATCTCTATAAAACTACACAGACAAATGATAGGCTGTGGTGCCACCAAGGCTGACATCATGATCCAGATATCTGCAGCTGTGGTCCCCACACAGGCTCTTCTCTACCCAGCTGCCTCCTCCAGCCATGACCCAGATTCCGTCCAGAGACATCGAGAAAGTTTTACAAAAAGTGTAGAAGACAAGATATCAGATTCATACAGTTTGGGAAAAATCAAAAATCAAAATCCCAGAGGTAGCCTAAGAACTCAATCTCTATGTAGAGGGAGAAGGTAACACCCCCTTACGAGAGAGAGAGAGAGAGGAGAGAGAGAGAGAGAGAGGAGAGGAGAGAGAGAGAGAGAGAGACAGAGAGAGAGAGACAGAGAGAGAGAGACAGAGAAGAGAGAGAGCATGGCATGTCTTCTTTTGTCCTAATTCAGTCACCAAGTGGTCATAATAATTCATACATTTCTTTTTTGTTGCTTTGTTGTTGTGTTTTTTTAAATTTTGTGCCTATGAATGAGTGTCAGAGGGTGAGTGCAGGTATACACAGAATTCCAAAGAGGGTGACAGACAGATCTCCTGGATCTGGAGTTACAGTAGGGCTATGAGCTACCTGATATGAATGTTAGGAACTGAACTTGGGGACCCTGGAAGTGCAGGGCTCACTCTTAACCACAGAGCCATTTCTCCAGCCCTTGTCCAAATCTCTTAACTCATGAGATCTTCAGTGATCATAAAAGCCCCAATAAAACTAAAAATTCCTCAGAAAGTGGCATTTGTATACACTTTAAAAACTGCAGGATGCTTCTCTATTCACACCATATTCTAAGTGTGAAGAGAATATGACTTTCCAGTGCCACTTGGAAAAGGAAGCAGAAATTGTTTCCCTGATTTGGCACCACTTTCTCATTATGTTTATTTCTTTTATTTGTCCCATATTCTGTGGGGGTGGTTTTGAGGAGGATGGGCTAGTTTGATTTATTCTGAACACTGTTCTCCCTTTCCAGGTTTAAAGGCATTTTAATTCACTGCCTAGACTCTCATGTATGTCCAATAGCTGGTAGGCATCTCCAGATCAAACCACAAGGGTGAGAAAACTGAAGGCCCATTTTGCGAACTTGTTGCTAGAATTTGGATCTTGAGTGGCCTCCAAAGGCCCATGTGTTAAGGTTTGATTTCGTGGTGGGGTCTTGGGAGGTGGTGGCCTTCAGAACTTAGTGCCTATTGGAAGTACTTAGATGAATGGGAGTGTGACTTTGATGCAGACCATGGACCTAGTTTCTTCCTTGTTTGCTCCTTGACTGAAGATAGAAATGGCTGTACTGTACCACAATGTGCCACTTTCTGACTCATTTGCTCCTCTGTGGGTCAGGCTCCCTTTCAATTGGGTACCAAGAATGTGAGGTCAAGAACGCTTGTTATGATGACTGCTACAGTGCATGTATATGACAAGGGAAGAAGCCCTCTGTCCTAGTTGGCTTAACTATCAACTTGACATGGCCTAGATCATGCGAGAGTAGACTCTCAATGAAGAATTGCCTAGGTTGGATTGGTCTGTAGGTATGTCTCATTCATTAGCTGTGCTACCTAATATTTCCTGTTGTCAAACTTTCAAATCTTGTCAGTTACTCAATAATTGTATTTTTTTTTCAAATTATTCAAGTGATGAATAATTTAAGGTTGGTGTATTAGTCTGGGTTCTCTAAAGGAACAGAATTTATAGAATGAACACACGCGCACGCACACACACACACACACACACACACACACACATTATTATTAGAGTGGCTTGCAGGATGTGGTCCAGCTCGTCCAACAATAGCTGTCTACCAGTGGAAGGTCCAAGAATCCAGTAGTTGTTCAGTCCCTGAGGCTGGATGTGTCAGCTGGTCTTCAGTGTGTGCTGGAATCCTGAAGAAGTGGCGCTAATGCCAGTGAAAGAATAGGCTTGCCAGCAGGAGTGAGAGCAAGCGGGCAAAGAACAAGCTTCCTTTTTCCATGTCCTTCTATAGGCTGCCAGCAGAAAGTGTGGCTAAGATTAAAAGTGGATCTTTCCACATCAAAAGGTCTGGATTATAATGGTTATATTAGAGAAGAATCCCTCACAAGTGTATCCAGCCACTTGGGTTTTAGATAATTCCAGATGTAGTCAAGTTAACAATTAAGAATAGCCATCATGCGGGCGTTGGTGGCGCACGCCTTTAATCCCAGCACTCTGGAGGCAGAGCCAGGCGGATCTCTGTGAGTTCGAGGCCAGCCTGGGCTACCAAGTGAGCTCCAGGAAAGCACAAAGCTACACAGAGAAACCCTGACTCGAAAAAACCAAAAAAAAAAAAACCAAAAAAAAAAAAAAGAATAGCCATCACAAGCCACCCCACCCCTTGTCATCTGGACACACAATCATATCTTCTTATGTCATGCTTAATTTCTAAATGAAAACAATAACCACATTGTAATTACACCTAACATGACATAACTACCCCTTGTACAACCGCAGACACATTACAAATTTTAGAATAGGTGGCAATGTCCCTTAAGGGACTGCCTTAGTTATTTACTGTTGTTATAATGAAATATCATAACCAAAAGCAAATTGGGGAGGAAAGGGTTTTTTTGGGGGGCGGGGTTTACACTTCCATATCACTGTTCATCACTGAAGGGAGTCAGGACAGTAACTTCAATAGGGCAGGAATCTGGAGGCAGGAGCTGATGCAGAGGTCATGGAGGGGTACTACGTACCAGCTTGCTGGTCATGGCTTGCTCAGCCTGCTTTTTTATAGAACCAGGACCAGCAGCTTAGGGATGGCACCACTGACAATGTGCTGGGCCTCCCCCATCAATTACTAATTAAGAAAATGCCCTGCAGGTTTGTCTATAGCCCAATCTTATGGAGGCATTTTCTTATTTGAGGTTCCCTCCTCTCAGATGATTTTAGCTGTTGTGTCAAGTTGACATAAAACTATCCAGTACTGGGGACATTCTTTTAGTATCTCGAACTTAAATGTGAAAAACCACTGATGAATTCTCATAATTGATACTACATTACATGATAAAGAAATTGAGGAGAGAATACACAAATATCTGCACAAACACTTAACAAAATATGACAGAAACACTCACAATTCTCATATCTACAATTGGTCACATAACCTTAGCTGATATCTTAGGGTTTCTATTGCTGTGAAGAGACACCATGACCATGGTAACTCTTGTGAGGAAAACATTTAATTGGGGTAGTTTGCCTACAGTTTCAGAGATTCAGTTCATTATCATCATGATGGAGCATGGTAGTGTGCGGGCCACATCTTGGCTTGCAGGGAACAGGAAGTCGACTGAGACAGTGGACAGTATCCTGAACATAGGAAACATCAAATCCCACCCCCACAGTGACACAATTCCTCTAACAAGGCCATACCCACCAAACAAAGCCACACCTCCTAATAGTGTCACTCTCTAGGAGATTATGGGGGCCAATTACATTCAAATTACCACAGCTGGTAATTATAACGACCTTCCTTTACTACCCATTCTGTATTTCCTTCAACTTCAGCAAGCACCTCAGCATGTCTTGCTTTTTTTACCTCGAGGAGTGACCCATACCTTCATTCCTGAAGGGCCTGTGTCCTTTATTGTTCTGCCTGGATTAGGCTATTGAAGTTTACCATTGACTTTAATCACAGGACACAGTAGCATCAAGAGATGCCCTAAAGAATCTCCTGCACTCCAGACATAATCTTTTTTATTGGAGAAGCAATCCAATTTCCCCTTGGTAATCTGGATCAATCGCCTTTCCTAACACTGTTATTCCTTTCTTAGCCTATTGGCTTAAGAGCATCAGAAGGCCAAAGTGTCCAGGGCATGTTTGAACTTCCAGTTCAATGAACTGTCTGTTGTGTCTCCTGCCAGGAGTGCTCCCCATTCTGGAACCCAAACTTCTAGGTCAGCAGAACGTAAGGTCATGGGAACAGAGGCAAAAATTTTCCTAGTGGCTGATTAGGGGTGATAGTGAGTGGAACTCATTCCCCTTCCCACCCCTTTATTCCTGGACCAATGGATCCCAGCTACGGGAGAACTGTACCATATATTGGACACTAATTCAAAGCATATATCACCTTCTGGAGAACCTGCCCCAGCCTCCAGTCTGCTGCCCACATAATTGCACTGTAACTGTCTTCAAAAGGTCATTCTATCTTTCTATCAGGCCAACTGCTTCAGGGTGGTGAGGAACATGGCAAGATCAGTGGATTCCATGACTGGGGCCCACTGTTCACACTTTCCGGCTTTGTTGTGAATTTCTTGGTCAGAAGCATACTGTGTAGAATATCATGACAGTGAACATGGTATCATGTAAGTCCATGGATGGTAGTGTTGGCAGAAGCATTATGTAAGAAAAGGCAAATCCATAATGAGAATAAGTATCTACGCTAGTAAAGACAGAGTTGTAGTTTCCATGGAGGAATTGGTCCAATGTAGGTAGCCTGCTACCAGGTCACTGTCTGGTCACCCCAGGACCGGTATCTCTCTTGGATTTCTAGCCTGACTCTTATCCTGCCTTACCATAGGCCAAAACAGCTTCTTTATTTTATTTTATTTTTTGGTTTTTCAAGACATGGTTTCTTCACATAGTTTTATGCCTGTCCTGGATCTCACTCTATAGACCAGGCTGGCCTTGAACTCACAAAGATCTGCCTGGCTCTGCCTCCCCAGTGCTGAGATTAAATGTGTGTGCCACTGCCACCTGGCTAACAGCTTCTTCATTAACCAATAGTAGCAACACATTATTCACAGTGTGCAGAAGACCATCCCACAGCAAGGGACAACTTGTGTGCACAGAAGGGTGCAGCTAAAGTGCATGGGTTAATAGGGAGGGATGAACAAGGGAGAATCCCTGAGAATCTTGGGATGCCAGGGGAAACCAGAGCTCCAGGTGAGCCTTCACCTTAATCACCAGCATCTTTTTTGCCTCAGAGCCTTTATGTCTCTCTGGCTTCACACTTCTAACTCTTCACCTGCCAACTCTACTTGTCGTGTTACTTTCCTAAAGACATTCCCAGAACCCGCAATCCAAAGCAAGTTCTCTCCCTTTTACTCTTTTTTTTTGTACCTTAGATCTGTTTTTGAATTTCAGAGCATTTGCCACCATCGATCAAGATATGTTTATCTCAATAGGATTTGCGTAACTCTCGTCTCTCTTATCAGGCAGAGCTGCCTATGGCCAGCAATCATGTCTGATTTTGCTCATTATTGTATTCCTAAAGTAGTACCAGGCATTGATAAAGTCCTCGATCTATTCCTACCTACTCGAAGACACCCAACATTTATTTCTGTAATACAGGAACAAAGGTATACTGGTGAGCTCTTTGATGAGAAAAGTATAAACTGCACTTTAGAATTGATTATTACTATGATCACTGTCAAAAGACACGAATCGATGAAAAAATCATGGAGATGTTCAGAGGGTTAAATCAAGAATCTTTGACTTTCTCACAAGCAGTCCTGGACTGTGAGGGGTTTGGGGAAGGGCAGCTACCGAACAGTACATGTACCACACTACCTTTGTCACAGGATCACCCGTCTAGTGAGGACTTAGGGTGGCAGAGACAAGCAGATGCAACATAAAAATATATATATTTCACTGTAGGAGTGGAAATGTTGTTACACCGTTTTTCTATTCCAACTTTCTCACAGGTTTTGCCCAAGAGTCTAAGATGCTCCATTCATAATACCAGAATGCAGTTGCTTTGACATGTGCCATTAGTACGTGCCATGGGACTAGGCTCCTTTATAACTCAATTAACTCAATTTATCCCAGGGATTAAATAAGTAATCAGACTTAATTTAAGAAGTGGCCAGTCAATGTATAGTTTCCACTTTTGTTAGTGTTGATGGGGGATATGAGGCCATCTGTCCTACCATGCTCCAACCACCCTCCTGCTTGGTGGTTTTCATATATCTTAGACCTGAGGTTACCAAACTGTGCAGATCCCTTTCACAAGCTGCTGATTCCTGAGTTGTGATGCTTCCTGTCCTTTGTTTTGGCTTCAGTTGGGTTGATGGTTTATGGTTTAAGGTCTCCTTTCAATCTAGGTCAATTTTTATCACTAGCTTACTGGTAGGTGAAGTTTAGTAAGCTCAGGGTGATGGCAAGGGAGTTGACTACCTCCACCTCAACAGGAATATTGAAATGTTGCTTCACTGAACAAAAACAATGAGAAGACCTGGAAGAAAGTGAGTATATTGTAATGGGAGCCCAAAAAGTTAGTTTTCGGGAGTCTTTGGGGGGAGGACATAATAGTTTCTTTTTATTTGCATTGTTGAATCTATCTAGCCACTCAGGCATCTCCTAGATTCCTAAGGGTGAGTGGGATACAGCAATAACTTCTGTATATCTACTGACTTGATTTCCAGAAGCTTGCTAGAATGAATCCCTCTTCCAAGTTTTGAGAACTCAGTAGAGTGGGGGGGACTGATGAAATTAAGAATGGCATTGGACACAGAACCAGTCACCTTTTAAGGCTACACATAAAAAATATTTCCTATTCAGTTTGAGCAGTTTTTAGCACGACCTCGTAAATGAGGATATTATTACCCAGGGCCCCTTCTTTTCTTCTGTCAACACTTCTTTCCTCTATACCTTGATGGAACTCCAGTGTTCAGGAGCTGTCAAGAGGTATACTTAGGAAGAGCAGAAACATTATTGTCATCAGGATTAGGATGTAGATTCTGCATCTCCATTAGATCTTCTTAGAGATTGTTTCCACTCAATTTTACCTGCGAGGTAGTTCTGATCAAGAAGGCTGTCTCCTGATATAAATCACCCAATTATTGGAGTTTCTGCAATGCATACTAGAACTTAATTGTTACTTCTCATACACTATTCCTGAACCACTTCTCCACTTCCCTCAGCTATATTTTTAATTTGAGGAAAGCAAGTGAAATTTAAATATTACCATAAGATAGAATTTTGATGCACAGCCCTCCAGAATCCATTACTTTGATATAAGCCATTAATTTGTGCATGAAGCATAGTGGTGCTATTGGTGATATTTTGGAAGTTTATATTAGATAAGCTGTCTGGCTACTGCACAGCAGGTACAATAGGAAAGCTCAAGGGCAGAGCACTACAGGAGTTTATTTCTTACACAATCTTTGTTCCTGATTAGCAGGTGGTACCAGCTAAAGGTAGCTAATCATCCCAGCTTTATTTTACCCACAGCTTTGCCTTTTTTTTTAAAGACAAATTTTCCACTAATGCTACAAATGAGTAAAGGGTGTAAAGTATTGCACACATTTACAGACAAGTTTGGCAGAGGCTCACACTTATGACCAAAATTCAGTCACACGCAAGGAGCGGAGACAGTGTGCTCATGTGGAAGAGGATGAGGTTCTGTTCATCATTACTTCATCTTTTCTACATTTGTTTTCTCTCTTCCTTTACCTTCTCCCTGTTCCTTTATAAAATTGTCTTTTCTTTTTAAACCTCTGGATGTAAAGCTTGCCAGTGGAGCTCAATGTGGGGACTTCAAGAAGAATGTGAAAATATGCGTCCCATCATGTTTTATGAATTCTAAATCATAATCGTGCATTTTAAAAAAGTGTGTTTAAATGTTGGTAAATATTGGTAGAGCTCAGCTGATGTGTAAAAATTGAAAACAAAATGTGCCAGATTTAAACATAATCTAAATTGTACACTTCCAAAGAAGGGTGGCAAAGCAGATGTTAACGTACTCAGGCCTTCACTCATGGAGCTTGTACTTTGTTCTTGGGCTGAATAACATGAACCACAGTATTCTTTTCAGACATAAACTGTCTGCTGGTGGTTTTCAGAGGGATGTGCTTTCAGCTTCATCTTTGTGGACATCTTAATTTTCTTTCTACATCCTAAGCAATGTTCTCCAGCATTCACAGAGATCACTTTCAGGGAAATTGCATCAGAAATCAGCATCAACAATAGGGGGATCCCTCAGAAGCATTGGGAGTAGAGAAAGCTGTGGAGGAACAGATGGAAAATGTGACCATCCGTTTAGGAGTGCCGGACATTGGTGTAAACACTTGGTTTGTACTGACCCTTCTATTGTGTTTTAGATTGTATTATTCTGGGCTCTTGGGCTATATTGATCTGGAAGTCAGGTGGGATGGCACCATTTTATGGGAATGCAGTGCTCTTGGTGGAAGGTCATACATCTCCAAGTTATACTGTGGCATGCTATGTGGTTAATTTTGGAATTCACTTAGCAAACTATTAGGAGACTTGATTTTTTTAAAAATTAAGAGAATGTAAGCCTTGGTTTACTCTGCTCCATTCTATAATGAATACAAGGAGATAAATAAAAAGCACATGCTCTAACAGTTCTATTCTCTAGAAACATACGCCTGGCATACAATCAGCTGACCCATACCTTCACATTCCAAGGAGACACTTCCTTGTGATTTCCTGTTCATTTAAGCTTTAAATTTGCATTTCTGGTTCCCATTTTTCTCTACCTGCTACTAACAAAGTATGGATTTATTTGCCTATCTATCTTCCGCTATTAAGTTTAGAAATTTAACAAATGGCAATGAAAGTTGAGAAATAGAGAAACAGAAGTTGGGTAGATATAAGAATCTGATTCATTAATTAACGTTGTCTCTCACTGAAGCAATACCAAAAGCACTGTGTCCTAGGCACCATTGTAGGCTTCTGAGATCCAAAGCAGAGGAAGGAACATAGGCCATTCGGGAAGAAAACACTGAAAAGCAGAAAACGCAACATGAGTTGCTGGCAAATATGTATCTGGCTTTCTCTGTGAAAAGAATTCACATGTGCTTTGTTCCATCAAGAAGGGGTGACAGAGTACGACATGCTCCAGAAGCCAATTGGTACTGGATAAGCCTGATATGTGGGCTGCACTGGAGCCGGCCGCTGTCCTTAGCCCTGGGTGACAGCCACTCCTTTCCTGGATCCTGCCCTGGGTGGAAAGATGTCACTCTAGCAAAAGAACTGTGGGCCCAAAGGGCCAGTTGACTTGAGTTCATGGCCCTAGGCATGAGCTGTCCTATGTCCTCCTGTTCAGGGGACACTCAAGCTATGACTGGTGTCTTTGGTGACCTCCACCACTGAGAGTTCTTTGAGAGTGGGAAGGTACAGCATCCTTAAGCCTAAAGTGAGACTAGGGGCTATTTGTAGCAGACTGTGAATGTGCTCTGACATCAGGGAGGGATGTCTGCAGTCCGCAAAAACTACTATTGTCACACATGGGAAGCATGCTGAAGGGAAATGGGAACTGACTGGGTCCAGAACCTCCCATTCCTATAACCCTACTTCCCGTGTGGGCCTTTGAGGAGTCCAAAATCCTTAATTAACCACTAATTTGAGAAATTTTATTTGTTCATTTAGAAAACATACACATAGTTAATGGCTGACATGCTAAATGTATACATTTTAGCTTACCATGTAAGAGACGTAGCTTCAGCCTCTATTCTTGCCAAGGACCCATAATTGCAAAGGTGAGAGCTTCATGGAGAAGATTGGTTTTGTGCTATGGGCTACAACAAATCATAAAGGTCTTGATATATTATGCCAAAAGCAATAGAAAGTAAATAGCCATTTGTAGTGTGTGAATGGATGTGTGGTGTAAATATGTGTTTTCAAAGTGTGAGGGAACATGTATATGCATGTGTGAACACCAGAGGCAAACACTGGGAGCCTTTCTCCATCACTTTCCATCTTAATCATAGAGGCAGGATCTGCTCCTCCCCCTCTCTTAAAATTTATTTATATACGCATGAGTGTTTTGCCTGCTTGTATGTATGTGCACCACATATGTACCTGATACCCTCAGAGGCCAGAAGAGGGTGCTAGATACCTTAGAACTGAAGTTACAGTTGTTTTGAGTCCTTTGTAGGTGCTGGGAACTGAACCTGGGTCCTATGCAAGAGCAACCAGTGCTCCTAACCTCTGAGCCATCTCTCCAACCTCAAGGGGCTCTTAGTCAAACCAGTACTTCTTCTGTATAGCTAGTCTGCAGCCAGCTTGCTTCAGGGATCCCCAGTCTCTGCCTTCTGAGAACTAGAATTGTGAGCCAGCTACCATACCCACTGGGCATTTGTCTATTTTCTGGGGAATCTGAACTCCTGTTTGGAGTTCCCAATTGTTTGGCGTGCACTTTTTCTGTGAAATCATATTCCCAGCCTTTAGCTGCCATTTTTAATAGGATACACACAATTAGGTTGGCATTTATAAAAGACAATTCCAGACGATGAGTTGGTTAGAAGCTGTTACCCATGACCAGCATCTGAAGAGCCAGGAACAGACTTAAGGTTATAGAAATAGCAGAGAAAGGGAGGCGAGAACCTGGACTTGTGGTAGGTACACTTAAGAAATAGGATGGGCGAGTGCTTTCTTAAAAGATTCATAGTAGATGTGTTAGACTTTTTATCATTATGACAAACTCCTGAGAGATGCAGTTTATATGAGGAAAGATTGATTTCAGCTCTTGCATTGAGAGGTTCCAGTCCATGGTTGGCTGGATCAATTGCTTACAGAACTGTAGTAGACAGAACCTGGTGAATATGGTGAAATGACATGGGAGGTGAAAGTTCACTTAACAGCAAGTGGGGGAGGGACAGAGAGGGAAAAGGATGGAAGGAGAAAGAGAGGAAGGGAAGGGAAGAGGTTCAAAGACATTCCCTCAGTGATGCACGTCCTCCAACCAGGCCCACCTTTAATAACTCATTCAGCGACAAAGTCATCAGTGAATTAACCTGTTGATGAAATTAGCACCCTTCTAATATCACCTATCAATAGATGTAAAGACCAAGTCTTCAACATATACGCCCTGTGAGGAGACCTGCATTATCATTCCATAACAGTACATTACTATATAGAATGACAGCTTTGAAAATGAGGTGTTAGAAAGGCAGGATTCATCAGAGGACTTGAGAAGGGGTGTATTACATTGATGATGCTATTGATGCAGACTGGAAGGTAAAGAGCAGCTTTGGAGAGAGATGTTGTGCTTAGTTTATTGTATCTTGGGCTGAAGGTGTCATTAAGACATCCAGGTGCAGGTGTGCAGCAGAAACTGGGAAAATAAGTCAGAGGCATACTCCAATCTTCACACATACCCCAACTCCCCAAACTACACCTGCACTGTAGCATGTGAATGTTGATCAACATTTCACACAAAATCAATGGCTAACCTAGTTTTCTTTCTGCTGCTGTGATAAACATTATGACCAAAAGCAACGTTGGAGAAAAGGGTTTATTTGGCTTACACTTCGAGGCTACAATCCATCATTGAGGTAAGCCAAGGCAGGAACTGAGGTATAAGACATGGAAGAATGCTGCATACTGGCTAGTTCAATGCTTTGTTACCAGCTTGCTTTTTTATACAGCCTTGACCCATTTGTCTAGGGATAGCACCGCCCTCAGTGGGCTGAGCTCTCCTGCATGAATTATGCACTACAGAAATGCCCACCAGCCAATCTAATCCAGGCAGTTCTTCAATTAAAGTTTCCCCTGTCCATATGGACTCTAGCTTATGTCAAGTTCACAATAAAAACTAACCAGGACAATGATTAACACTAATTACCCCCTCTAACTAAATGGACTAAATGATTATGTTAATTCAAGATTTGAAGCAATTTACCCCTGACTCTCCGTTTAAGATTTTAAGGTCTCACATCAAACAAGGCTTCAGGGTGATTAGATTCATCATCTGAAAGTATCACATTAAACATGGGATAAATCTGCACATTCGTCCTTTGATGTAGCTCATTTGTAGAGCCAGCCATTTCCCCACACAGACTTTCTCCTCTCCTGGTCAGTGCCTTCACTCTGTGTTTTATATATTCTTGATTTAAGCCATTTCAGGTTGAAGCTTTGTTAACTTCTATAACCATAAAGCGTAATTATCCACAGGCATGTCAGATAATGTTATGAAAGCAGCATTGAATCAAAATGAGTTTCACTGAGTCATATAAAGAACTCCAATGGTTTCTTTCTTCTAAATGATTTATTAAATTATAGAGCAGGTCATGTTCAGAAAAGAATCAAATACTAAGCATGGAGATTGTGTTGGAGGCTGCTCCAGTTCTCATGAGACTGTGATGATGTTGAACAGTTTTCCTCAAAGATTAATCCAAACCAGACCTCTTGAGTCTGTGTTCCTGGTAATCAGTCCATGAGTGAGTCTCGTGCCTCAAAATGCTCTCAAAGGACTTGCTAACAATGCAGCTTATAACTTTATTTCTTCTCAAGGAACATATCAATGATAAATAAATGAGCTTTGTGCAATTATTGGGAATGTATTTACTTGAATTTTTATCAGTTGTAATATTCCTGTGCCTGATTCATTACTGCTTTATTCACATATCCATTTATTGTTTTCATAAAATTCTCTCATGTTAAGCTATTTTTCGAGATGACAAATGTATATGCTGTAAAAGCCATAATTGTCTATACATACTACCTAGTACTGTATATCAATAATATTCTTCATAATAAAGTGATATAATTTTAAGATATTTTATAGATAAAATTACTAGACAAAATGCAATGTAATGAGTGTATTGAATGGATGACTTCATAGTCTTTATATTTTTTATAGATATCCTTTTTTCCCCAAGACTCTCTAATAGGCATTTTATTCCTGTATTTGAAGAGGGTTACGTATCTTATTTTAGACACACACAAAGGAAATGAGTGTTGAGGACAGAGTGGCAGGCCTGGCCACGTGAAGGCCATGGATATGAGCGCTCATACACTTATCACAAGGAAAATAAGGCAAGGAAAATGTAAAAATGGAGCCCACAGTCCAGCTTTATCACTTTTGCTGATGAAGTATGTCTGCTTGGGGAGCATGGACTAGGAAACTAGTGACAGGGGGCAAAGCAGGGCGTCACACATCACACTGGCTTTCTCTGGCCTTAAAGCTGGAAGCACAGCCCAAAGTCAAGCTGTTCTCAGTTTAAATAATCAAATCCTGGCTGTTTGGGTCTGGTTGTTGCAGAGGTTCTGAATCCTGGATTTGTCCTTGATACAATCATGGGTCTTTGTGAAGATTTGGTTTAAAGCAGGCTGGCTTCTTGGAATGCTTATAGGAGATAAAGGGATTAGCTTTCTGTGAAGGTCACTGCAGGTCATGGGTCAAAGTACTATTTTTTTTATTGCTTATGAACTTCATACATGCGTGTAATATGTTTTGATTAAACCCACCCCCCCATTCATTCTCCTCTAGTTCTTTCCTTCTTCCCTTACACTTTCTCCCAAACTTTAAAGCAGTTATTTTATTTATGTGCATGAGTGTTTTGCCTGCATATATGTCGAAGTATCATGTATGTGCCTGGTGCCTGAAGAGGCCAGAGGAGGGCATCAGATCCCCTGGCAGTGGAGTTACATGATTGTGGTCTGCACCAGTGCTCTTACCATTGAGCTATCTCTCCAGTTTCCATCCCCTCTCAACTTCATGTTTTGTTTCGAAACCTACTGAGTCCACTTAGTGCTGTCCACATGTATGTGGGTACATGGTTTGGGTGGCATTCATTTGTGTATGTAGTCTCTTACAATACCTGACCTCAAAATCATGCTTGTGAACTGTTGAGCATTTCAGTACAGCAAATTGTTTATCCATTATCCATTCCCTAGTGGATGAACTGGCATCTTCTCATTATGAACATTTCTGCAAGCCATATCATGCCTACTTGTACAGGATGTGCTTGTTTAAACAGCATTCCATGTAGCCTAGGCTGGTCTTGAACTCCTGATTCTCCTACCTCCACTCCCCAGGGACTGGGACTACAGGTATATACCACCATGTCAGACAGTAGAATTATACACTTTTTCAGTGTTTCATACTACATATTTTAAAAGTAGTATATCTGCTTTCCATTTTCAAAATCATAAGGTGAGATTTTTGTGGGTCTTGTATTTCTCTTTGGTGAAATCTGGTGTATTGCAACTTTAAAAGCACAATATTACTAAACTTACTAAATACTTCATAGGCCTTTGAGAGTAAGTCCAAATGGTGCTATTTCAGAATCACATTTACCTTATTTAAAAACAATGACAACAAAGATCACCATTTCTCCTTCTGGAGAAATACAATTTCATTCTCTCACTCCCATCTCCAATCTTCATCTGGACCTAGTGGGGATGCAGTTCATGACCACAGTGGGATGGGAGCTGTTAGGAGCTGCCTCACATGCTCATTATTCTGGGCATGAGCACAAAGGGCTCACCCAGTGGGGATATTTCAGGTCAAGGCCAGGTGAATAACAGATGCTTAACCAGAAGTTAAATAGACTTCAAGCTCTAAGATGAACCTTTGCTATTGAGTAATTGTCAACCTGGTCACTTTGTGTTTATTCTCTTAAGAACTGTGGTGTGTAGAATCTTAACATTGTAGTACACCCTGTGCATGCTTCCTAGGACTTTGTTGAGCTTCGCCTCTACTCCTAATGGTGACTGGTGCACATTAATGTGGATGTTTATTTCAAGTAAATACTAGAAAAAATTAAAAACAACCATGATAGGGGAAGCACAAAGTTGAGATCCCCTTTAATGTAACCAACTGGGTTCTTTTGTTTGTTTTTGTTTCAATTTTAATGTGTGCATTTAACATATATAACATGATTTTTTTATATAGTCATGCATACTAAAATGGTCACACATTGCAAAATAGTCAAGTAAATTAATAACCCTCATTTCAAAGTCATTTCTGTGTGTATGTAAATATATTTGTGTCAATGTAGGTGTGGATATGGTTATATGGTTGTGTGGTATGGATATGATTGTGTGGATGTGATTGTGTGGATGTGTTCTGTGGATGTGTTGATATGGATGTGGTTGTGTGGATGTGGTTATGTGGGTATGGATATTTGGATGTGGGTGTGGTTTTGTGGGTGTGGATGTGGTTGTGTGGATGTGATTTGTTTCCTAGAACCCATGTGGCAGTTCACAATGGCCTGTAACTCCTGTTCAAGAGGATCTGATGCCTTCTTCTGGCTTCCTCAACCTCATGTATGCACGTGGAGCATACATACTCACACAGGTTCACACATATACAAACAAAAAATAAATAGTAAATACTCAAAAATATCTCTCTTCTTATCTACACAAAACAGTATTTTTCACATGCTATGTATATCTGGACTTGTTCATCCTTCCTGATTTCAGTTTTGTATGTGTTGATCCGTAGCCTCCTTTCCTCTGGCTCCCATTCTGCACTTCTGCTAACCTTGGTTCTGTCCTTTGTTGCTATGTAGTCATCTTTTGTTCTGTTTTAGATTCTGTGCAAAGATAAAGATTTGTAGTGTTCATCTTTCCATATCTGGTTTATTCCACTTAAGCAAGTTCACCCATATCATGACATGTGGAAGGCAGTCTTCTTTCTACAGCTAAATGAATGATACTGTTTGTGTGTACCACACTTTCTTCAACATTCATCCACACAAAGACACTGAAGTTGTTTCCTCATTCTAGGACACTGTGACTAAAGCCACCTTGAACATGGGCTGCAGTATCTTTAAGACACAGTCATTTTGTCTCCTTTGTTATATGCCCAGAAGAAGGGTTTGTGAGTTCTTTTAATTTCTAGGGCATTCCATGCGGCCTTTCACAGTGTATGTACCTAGATAGATTTCCACCAGCTGTGTATGAAAGTCTTTCTTCACACCCTTGCCAGCTCTGGTTTTCTCTTAACTCTCCAGCATTAGCTAACAGGTGTATGATAATGCTTCACATGGTTCTGATTTGCCTTTGCTTGGTAATTAAAGATACTGAGCATCTCCTCTTATAATATTTAGCCATCTTCATGTCTTCTTTTGGAGATATCTATTCAGGTCCTCCACCCATTTTTAAATTCTGTTGCTTAATATTTTGCACTTGACTTGCATGGATTTTTAAATTATGTTCATTAACATTGTTTTTGACAATTTTGTGTATATGTGTGTGTACAGTATATTCTGGTGACTCTCACTCCTTTCCCTCTCTCCCGTCCACTGCTGTGAACTCCCTTCTCCCCTCTAAGCCCCTTTCTCACCATCATGTCTACGTTCTTTCTTACATGTTTTCTCCCAATATATGAGATGTCTTTACATTTGGTTCTCTCCTTTACTGTGCAAAATAGTTTCAGTTTAATATACTCTCCGTTGTTATTTTTTAAATTTGATTGTTGTTAAAAAGTCATGATCAGAGGCTGGAGAGATGGCTCAGTGGTTAAATGTACTTACTTCTCCTCTAAAACCCCAGTTTAGTTCCCAAAATCTACATCTGGTTGCTCACAACTACCTATAACTCAGCTCTAGGAAGATTCCACACCTTTTCTTGCCTCTATGAGTATCTGCACATATATGTACCACATACCGAGACACATAAATAAAAATAATACATGTGCACACACGAGAGACACATAAATGCAAATAAGTCATGCCCAAGGCCAATGTCATGAAGATTTTCCTCTATATTTGTTCTTGGGTTTTTTGTGCTTTTTGGCATTGAGTTTAGGTATTTAATTCAGCGTGCATTGATTTTTGTGTTTAGAGTAAAATATGACCCAAGTTATACCATATATGTGGATGTCTAGCTTCCTCAGGACCACTTTTAGAAGAGATGATCCCACTCAGCACCTTCATCAGAATCATGCATAGCTGTTTTAATTGCTATAGCTTTTCAGTTTAATTATAATCAGTAAAACTTCATTTTTTCTGCCTCTGCATTTTTGTGGCTATTTGTGTTGGTGGTTCTACTTGAATTTTAGGATTTCTATTTCTGTCTCTGTGAGGGTGAAGTGGGTATTGTGATAGGGATTGCAAGGAATCTGTACATAGCTCTGGATCCTCTCAACTCTTGGACATTACTGGGATTTCTAATCCATTTCTTTCCAGTTGATCACTTGTATCAGTATCTGAGACATTGGTTTCCTTTTTTGTCTTTGGCTTTATAAAATGATCCTAGACTCATAAAATGTCTTTTGTAATAGTCTCCCTGTTCTTTTGTGGAAAAGTTAAAGAAGGATAGGTATTAATTCTTTAAATATTTGGTAGAATTCAGTCATGAAGTTATCTGGTCCTAGTTTTCTCTCTGTTTGGAAGTATTGTTATTATTATTATATAGTTGTTGTTGTTGTTTCAATCTCCCTCATAGTTACAGGTCCACTCTGACTTTCTGTTTCTGCCTGAATGAATCCTGATGGGCTGCATATTTCTATGAATTTTGCTGTTTTCCCTGGACTCTTCAATTTGTTGTCCTACAATTACTAATGAGGTCTTTTACTTAGTTTTTGAAGAATTATTTTTTATATAATTTTTAAATTTATTTTACATCCCAACCACAGATCCCCTTCTCATCTCTCCTCCTGCTCCCCACCCCGCCCCTCCAGGGTCCTTCCTGCTCCACCCCATCCCTTCCTCCAAAAGGGTAAGGCCTCACATAAAGAGTCAGCAAAGCCTGGTACATTCAGTTGAGGAAGGACTAAGCCTCTCCCTCCTGCATCAAGGCTGAGCAAAGCATCCCACAATAGGTAGTGGACTCCAAAAAGGTCATACACCAGGGATGGATCCTGATCCCACTGCCAGGGCCCCTCAAACAGACCAAGCTACACAACTGTCTCCCATTTGCAGAGAGACTAGTCTGGACCTATGCAGGTTCCACAATATCTATCTAAAGTTTGTGAGTTCCCATGAGCTTGGCTTAGGTGTCTCTGTAGATTTCTCCATCATGATCTTGACCTCCCCCCTTGCTTAATGAGGTCTTTTATACTTTTGTAGCATCTGCTGCAATGTGTCCTTTTTCATTTCTGATTTTATTTATTTGTATACTTGTTCTGATTTTTCTTTTCTAAATGTTAAATTCCAATTAGTTTTTAATTTGAATAATAACATGGGGTTGAGCAATATGCACAGCATTTCTCTTGAAATGAGTTTTCCCTATTTATTTATTTAAAATTATTTATTCTTTTCTAATATATTATATCCCAAGTTCAGTTTCCCCTCCCTCCATTACTCTCAGTCCCTCCCCCAACTTCCCCTTCTCCCCTATTTCCTTCAAAAAAGAGCAGGCTTCTCAGGGATAGCATCTGAACATGGCATTTCAAGTTACAATAAGACTAAATACAAACCCTCATATCAGGGCTGCACAAGGCAATCCAGTAAGAGGAAAAGGTCTCAAGAGCAGGCAAAAGAGTCAGAGACAACCCCCACTCCCACTGTTAGAAGTCTCACAAGAGCACCAAGCTATTCAACTATAACATATATGTGGAGGACTAAGTCTACCCAAGCATTTGTTTGAAAACAGAACAGCTCTTACTTCTGTTGCTCTTTTCTTGGTCTTTTCATATAATTTTTCCAGAACCTGTTTGTGTGGTATTGTGTTCCCCGAAATATTGTGCATGCTAAAAAAACGTATCTGGGGTCACAGAACAGAACAGCCACAATATTAAACATAGAGGATAGGCAGTGGTAGCACACACCTTTAATCCTAGCATTTCAGAGGCAGAGATCTACCTGTATCTCTGTGTGTTCAAGGATACAGTCAAGCATGGTGACTCAGGCCTTTAATCCCAGAAAGTGAGCCTTTAATCCCAGGGAGTGATGGCAGAAAGCAAAAGATATATAAGGCGTGAAGACCAGAAACTAGAAGCTTTTAGCTGGTTAAGCATTCAGACTTTCAAGAAGCAGTTCAGCTGAGAGCCATTCGGATGAGGACACAAAGGTTTCCAGTCTGAGGAAATAGGATCAGCTGAGGAACTGGCGAGGTGAGGAAACTGTGGCTTGTTCTGACTCTCTGATCATTCAGCATTCACCCAATACCTGGCTCAGCATTCACCCAATACCTGGCTCAGGTTTGTTTTTATTAATAAGACCATTTAAGATCATTGCTACACCTGTTTTGTTCATTTCTATCCTGATTATCATTGTTTTATTTCTTTTAATTTGGATTTAATTTGTGCTTCTCTTGATAGCTTTTTTTTTTTTTTGGTATAATGCAGGTTTGAGGGTTTTTTTCCTTCATGGAATTTTTGTTACTATAAATTTGGCTCTTAAAACTACTTGTTCTACATCCTCTATTAGAGTCACTATGCTTTCATTTCTGCACATATAATTTCTATTTCTCTCATTATTTCTTTGACTCATTGGTTATTTGGGGCATGCTGTACACAAAGATTTGTGGATTTTCCTCTTGTTATCAATTTCTAGCTTAATACCATTGTGGTTGAAAAAGGAAACCTGCTAAGGTTTAAATGTTCTTAGATTTGTTGAGACTCTGTGTCTTAAAATATGGTGAATGCTGTAGGTGGTTCTCGAGAAGAATGTCCTATCTCTGGTTGTTGGACAGAAGGGTTCTCTGAATGTCTGTTAGGTTCATTTGGCTAAGTATCCATTAATTCCAATGTTTCCATCTCAGCTTTCTGTCTGGATGAGCTTCCCATTGTTGAAAGTGGGTAATGAAGACCCCACTCTTATGATATTGCCACTTCTCCTTTCAAACTTGTTAATGGGTGTTTTATATGTTAAAGATCTGCATAGGGAGACAAGGCCTATTCCAAGTCAAAATTCCAGCAGTAAAGAAGAAAAAAGGGAAAGTGAAGTTGAGCAGCCAACAAACAATAATTACATCAAAAAAAAACATTTTGTGAAATGCAAAAATCAATCAGACACAAAAGTTGCCTTGAAAAGATTTTCTCTTTTTGTAAAAGAGATTGTAGCTTATTTATATAACTTGGTGGTGTTCATAGGCCTCTCAAATGTTCATCTAATGAATAAATAAATGAGCAAATAGAAATATAAACCAAATTTCTATTGGGGTTCTGGGAAGAAAGAAGTTTTCTGTAGTTGTGAGATTCTAGAATGGTGTCAGGCATACTTGGCCCAGGCCTTGAAAACATGGAAAATGTATGTAACGTGCATAAAGGAGGATGGAGAAGAGAGCATTCCAGAGAGGAAGGATGGAGATCAACAAATAAAGTCCATAATTGATTAACCAAACAACTCAGTTTTGATAGCTCACCGTTAGGACTGTCGTGACTCTGTGCTATAAATTCCGATACTTCAGACATGTCATTTTAATCTTGCCTTGTTAACCTTAGCTGTCTCACAGTCATGATAACCATCAAATCACCATTTCTACTTTTGCAAGCCTTAAAATTTATTTAGAAGTACCGAAAACAAGATTAGTTAGAACAGTGGCATTTAAGTATCATAACTCCAGCTTTATTCATTCAACAAATGTGGAGACAGGGATGGAGGGAGGTGTGTATTCATTAAGTGAGAGCAGCGGGGGCAGAGATCCCACAGAGTCCTAGTGAAGGACTGAGAAACTTAACCGTGGTAAACCAAAGCCTGAGGAAGTGCCGCAATGGGCAGGCTCCGAAACCCGAACAGCACCCAGACTGATGCTGGCTTTGAAAAGAGAATCTCTCCGTGTTCATTTCCTATAGAGAAAGAGTATTTTCCAACCATCAAAGCTTAACCTTCATGGAGCATGACAGCTATGGCCCTGTGCTGCTCACAGGTCCTCTACCGAGAAGGGTGGAGGTGGCAGTGGGCAAGGGAAGCCATGCTTTCTGTTTTATAGGCATTTTAAACATGTGAAAGTTTAATACCATGACCTTTTCCTTTAGGTAGCATTTAACTTTTCCAGTTAGATACTCAAATCAGCTTTGCATCAAAGCAATCCTGCACAAATTCAAATATAATGTCTTTTTTAACATAGTATAGAGAAAGTATTTCTTCCCCTTTTGTTTTAGCTCATAATTCTGAGTGCTTGCCAATCTCCTTGATTCTCTGGATGATTTAAAGGAAGGTGTCTCTTGACTTACATGGGGTCAGGGTTATAGCCTGATAAAATACATTATAAGTAAAAATGTTATTAAGTCTACAGTGCATTCAAGGGGCTGGAGAGATGTTTCAGTGGTTAAGAGTACTGTCTGTTCTTCCAGAGGCTCTGGGTTGGGTTCTAGCACCAGTGTGGGCAGCACATGTGGTAGGTATATTCTCCCCTTCCCTACACACAAATAAACATAATCTCTTAAATAAATAAAATCATTCATTATGTTTAATGTATCAGAAACCATACCTTGACCTAGGCTACTTTAAATTTTCAGCTAAACATCACAAACATGGCACCATATTACTAAGAAAAAAATCAAAATGTAGAAATAATTTTTTTAACTGGATGAATATTCCATTTGCGCTGTCATACAAACTGCAAAGTTTTAAGTTGAGTGACTGTAAATCAGATTATCTACATAGAGTTTGGTAAGTGGAAAGGTTCTTTTTTTTTATCAAAGAATAAAAGGGTTATGGATCCTAAAGATTATGTCATGTAGTTTTAAATAAATATGAATTATCAGCTATGTCTGAAACTAGACTGGCATTAGAGATGTAAAGCAGGTAAGTATCCAGACAGCCAGAAGGACCAAGCAGGGCCTCACAATGATGGGCCATGTGAGTAATATTGTGATGCAGACAAGTTCTTACCCACACTTGAGAGTGAAGGGTGATGCTCAGAGAGAGGCCGTTAGGGCTGAGGGTGTTGTGAAACTGGAGGAAGGACACCCTGGCTCACCCGTGAAAGGTAGCAGGAAACTCCAGCTCACCCGTGAAAGGTAGCAGGACACCCCGGCTCCCTGAAAGGTAGCAGGACACCCTGGCTCACCCGTGAAAGGTAGCAGGACATCCCAGCTGTACTGTAAGTATTTGTGAGAAGACAAGGCTAGCAGGAATCTAACTTGTTACCCAAGTGGCAAATCCATGATTCCATTTGCATATTGTGTGGCTAATGGGCTCCTCTGTTGGATGTTTCTTCTCTAAACTGATTGCTGAAACAAGTAATCATTAAGATATTCATCTGTTGTAATCCATTTGGTAGGGTACCCTTCAGGACAGATGTGTATGTGTCGGCTGTTAGATGTCTACCATCTTGTCAACCAGTGATGCTTCTTTTAAATATCTTTTTTTTTTAAACCTGAGAAACATTAAGATTCCTTTTCTTAACACTTATAGAAATCCCAATGGGAGAAGCCCAGGGTTCCTGTGTTGTTGGAGACCCCCTCTGCCCCCAGAATTCATAAGCCTGGGATTACTAAGGAGGCTGACAAATTCCTGATGGGGGATATGGCCTCCTCAAGGTCACTCAGCCTGTTGAGATAAGAGTAGCACATTGCTGCCAGGGTCCTAAATCCCCATCCACTTCCCCCAGTCTCCGGCCTGCATTTCCAACAGAAACTCTGCAGGACTCCTCTTGTCCCTCGGCCAGTGTCCACTGTGACATTCTCCTTTGCTCTCCCTCCTCCCTGATGTAGAGCTTTCAGTTAATTAATGAAAGGTCATGTGATGGATCACGACAGACGATTTGCCCTCCGGTGGGATTTTGATATGTGTTATTGAGAGTGATTAGGTGTGCACATTTTCAGGAGAGCAGTTTCCTGACAGTGCTCATTTACATGACGAGTTGTTGTTATGCACATGTCAGCAAGCTCTGTTGAGTAGGACTCCTACAGGACCACGGAAGAACCCAAAAGGACATAGGATAAAGCACCCACGTTTTGCCCTGTCATGACTGACATTCTCAATGATACATTTCAGATATAGCTAACTGATTCTTTCTAGTCTCAAGATTTTACTTGAGCTTCAGATGGTCTTAGAACTCAGTGACCTTCAAAGATGAGCTGTAGGTCACAAGGGAACATTTTTATAAGTTGTTCTGCTGTGTGAGAGGGTCACTGCACTCTCAATTATGGATACAAAGCAAATCCCTCTTTAAATCTCTATGATTCTTAACAGAACTTTGAGGACAAATGGGAACTTTTTTCCTTATCTCTTTCCCCAATTGTTAAACACATACATAAGAGAGTGGGTTATTTTTATAGTTTCTATATGCTTATTGCAATGGGCCAAGTTAAGTTATAAATATTAGAGGCTTGTGATCACTTTTCTTTAATATATATTTATTCTCCTACAATTTCATGCATTATATAAAATGAACTTTGAGGATAATCTTCTCATTATCCTCTCTTATCTTCTCCCTGTCCCACCAAACCTCTACTCCCAACAAGGCCCCCTCCTACATTCCTGTCTTTTCTTATGGCTCACTGCATTTAATTAGTGTTGCTTGCATGAGCATGGCTGGGTTATTAGCTGAGGCTGCTGATTCTTACAGCATTGGCAACTTGAGATTTTCTTTCTGACAAGATCTTATGTGTCCCATGCTGACCTTGAAATCATCAAGTAGCCAAGGAGGACCTTAAAATTCTGATCTGCCTCTACCTTTTGAGTGCTGGAATTACAAGTATGGATTGCCATATACCATATATTCAGTCCTGGGGGATCATTCTCAGGCTTTGTGTATGCTAGGCAAGCACTGAGCTACAATGTCAACCCACAACTTTTTTTTTTTTTTTTTTTTTTTTTTTTGGTTTTTCGAGACAGGGTTTCTTTGTGTAGCTTTGCGCCTTTCCTGGAACTCACTTGTAGACCAGGCTGGCCTCGAACTCACAGAGATCCACCTGCCTCTGCCTCCCGAGTGCTGGAATTAAAGGCGTGCGCCACCACCGACCGGCAACACAACTTTGATTTTGATTTTTATCAACATCTCTTAAAGGGGTGATCCTGATTTGGGAGGAGTGGGAGATAGAAGTTGAAGGAGGGAAGAGCAGGCGTGATGTAGAGCTCAAATGAGAACAATACAATGAAATTTAAAATACTTTTAAAATAAATAAAGGAGTCAGTAGAAAGAAAGTTCAAACCTACACAGAATGGAGAGGAGAATGTAATAGTCCCCATATACATATCACTCAGCCTTGACAATTAACAAGATATGGCCTGTCTTCAAATTCCAGCACTTCCCTCTGGCTCTATTGCATTGTGTCCTTTTACAACAAGCTATAGATGTCCTGAATTATAAAGAAGATTTTAAAAAGCAGGGCAGGATTGATATAATAAAACACAAATAACATTGTCACAACATCAAAAAGTTAAATTCCTAGCCATCATTAAATATCCAGTCAGGTCCCCAGGTTTGTGAAGATTGTTTTATAGTGTGAGTACCACTTTTGAGTAAAAGGAAGTGAGTTTGTGTCATGGGATGTGCTCTAGGAAATTCTGGGAATTGTCTCCCAAAATGTAAAATTGCATCACCAGAAATATTGGAAAATACATCTTTTGTAGTTGAGTTTTACAAGGCCATGGAAGGTTATATCAAGATGTCAATGGTGTTATCAAAGGTGAATATCATATTGAGGGTTAGAATTATAGTGGCCAACTTCAGCAATACTGGATTGTTCCTCCACCCAATAAAAGCTGATTTTTCACTCCTATTATCTAGAGACTGGCCTAATGCAGGATAATTTATGTTTCCAATCTTGTATCTAGGAAGCCTGCTACAAGACTCTCCTTTGATTTGCAATTTGAGTTTCATCTAAACCACATTCTATCTGGGAAAAATATCGATGTCTATGGAAGACTGTATGACCTTCCTCTCTAAAAGTGATGAATGCCCTAGAAATGAATTAAATGGAAACTCTTTTGGTGATCTTTTTATGATATGTTTTATCTTTACAAACCAGGACACTGGAGGACCAAACAAACAACTGAACAGGTCATGTGGGGTCAGCGAAAGGTCAAGCCTTTTCACTCTCTGCTATAGCAATCCAGAATGGCTGCATGTCCATAATGCTTCCCAAGCTAAGCTGTGCCTTGGATGCCTACAGAAAACTGCTATGTGAGAACTACAGCAGTTGTGCCTGGGCATAGTGAGGCAGGACACATCCAGTACTCAGGAGGGTGAGGCAAGAGGATTCTGAGTTCAAGGCCAACCTAAGTTACACAGCGAAACCCTGTCTCAATAATGAGAGAGAGAGAGAGAGAGAGAGAGAGAGGAGGAGGGCTGGAGAGAAAGCTCAGCTGTTAGAGGTTGGCTCACAATCAAAAATAGAAGAAAAGAAAGAAAAGATTTATAGGGAGTTCTTTTGCAATGTGAAGGACATATTCTTATAACCTTAACTAGATCTAGCTCATTATTATTGAAGCACTACCCCCATTTTCCCTTTTTGTCTTTAAATAAGGATGGATGGGTAACAACTCTAATCTTCGGCCATCTTGTCTCTGTACTTTTGTTCTATAGAATTCTTTCCCCAGACTGAGTTGTTCCATGTCTGAGTCACATGGGTCATTCTGTTTTTATATAGACTTACAGTTTGTTTCTAGGTTTGGTTATTTTACAGGAAGTATGACCTTCTGTGTGGGAGGAAGAACTATATTAATTAGGAAAGGTCATTTATACTCCTGATCTTCTCATGGAAGGGTAAATGCAGATGTGTGGAGAGTTATTTTCTAGTTATTGGTCCAGTATTTTATTTCCATTATTTTCTTGTTTCTACTGTCAGAGACCCGTAACTCTGTTCAACTCGTCTTACTTTGGTCACAAGGAGAACCTCACCAGAGTGAGGAGGACTGGAGACCCAGTTTCCACTTATGCTCAAGCAGCTCACAGATGGCATTGTTAGGCCACCTCAAGTAGCACCTGTCAAATATGCCTGGTACATTTGCCCATGGTGCACCAAGTCCATGGCTCTAACACTTAATGGCCAAGGGTGTCTATGTGATCCAAGAATCCATATTTCTGTTGTGTCTTCCTTTATCTTTCCCTACTCTTACTTTTTTTAAATTTGTGACACTTATTTTCTTCCTGGATAGTTTTCACTATTGAAACACAAGAAACCATCAGCTACATGGTGAAGATTTTTGCACTGTTAAACACAAGCATACCGACCATGTTCTTAGCAACAATGCCTTGGCCATCACTCTGCGCCTGAAATGTGCTGACAGTTACTAACCATGTACAGGTTTGCACATAAAATGTCTATGCAGGAGCACCTGCCATTTGAAGTCCCGTGATCCTGTGGCAGCCATTGCAGTTTTCTCTCCCTGACCCCCCCCCACGACTGGAACAGACAAGCCAAGCAATACCTTAAACTGCTAGTGCAAATCCAACATGGGTAATTTAGGCTTCTCTCGGGAAAAGCTCTTTAAGAGCAGAGGAGATGGCTTTGTTTTGACCTTCCATCCCATGGCTCAAATGCAGGGAAATTAATTTTTAATAGTCATTCATCAAAGGCATTTTGACCATTATTATGAAATCATTGCTTTTCAAAGTATGTATATGCTTTTTCAAAGCTGGTTAAGAGAAAATGGGGTGGGGTTGGGGGACTTTCAAATCCTCTTCGATTTAAACAATACCCTTGCACAGTGAAAGAGAAGACATTTTAGATCTTCTGAAAGTTCACTTCCCAGGTTGGTTTTAATCCATTCATTTAGAGAGAACAGTGCCAAAAGAGAGCACTGTGCCTTCTCCACTGATGCCAAATTCCTCCTGAAGTGTCTATTTGTCCACTGTCCTTTTGAGCTGGTTGTTTCTGCTGACCTCCTTGTCACTGCTCAGAAGGGATTCAGTATTTGGGGAAATCCCTGTATGCTTCTGGAGTGTTTGCTTTGGCTCTAATGATCATTTGTACAATGACTGGACTGATAAGCTAGGTTGGTTAGGAGGGGAGCCGATAAGCTGCTCAGCTTTCCACCTACTTCTATGTGCGAGGGACTGAGACCACTCATTTTCACTAAAGAGGAATAGGCCTAAGGCCTTTGCTTATGAAAGCAGAAAATGCCATTTGTTAGTGTTTTCATTTAGCTGACAAAATTGCAGTAATCAGTTTTCAGGGAGGCTTGATATTTGTTAACAGCTGAGCATTTCATGTGGAATGCAGGCTCTGGGTTTTCTTCTGTCACATCTCAGAACAACGTTCTAGGTTTCCTGAAGTAAATCCACCCTGTATGTTAGGGAAGATGGCTGGCTATCTCACAACTCTGTTAAGGGATCTGAGCAGACATGGTAGTGGTTTTTAGCCATGAGATATCAGCCACCAAGCTAGGTAGGCAATTCAAAAGACAAACTCTTATATTTTGTTTTATTTTTGCTTTTTCACTTTTAAAATATTTTGTTGATTGTTGAGAATTTCACAAATGTATTTTGATAATATTTATCTTCAACTCCTCCCCACACCCCAATTCTAACTTCATTTATGAGTTGTTTTTATCCACAAGCCTTCGACTGTCCATAGCTTCTCAGTTAAGGGTGGGGGCACATGAATTCCTTTCTCTTCCATGCTGGAATGTTGACGGACTTGATCTTGTGCAGACCTTGCGCAGTCAACCGGAGCTAATGTGAGTTTATGAATGCAGGGGTCCTGCCATTCCAGAAGACACTGAAAAATCTCCAACCATTTACAATCTTCAATGTAGCATTTATTTTCTTCTGTTAAAGCATCATGACACAGACTGAGCATGCCCAGAGGCACCTCTGTTCAGCATTTAACCTTACCCTGTGTCCCACGCCCCGAAATGCATGTCATCTTTCTTCTTGAACTATGACCTTGACCGAACATTTAGAAATGAACTGCTTAAGTACTTTCATCTAAACATGTGCATAAGTTCCTGTAATAAAATCACTGAGCCCAGGAGGGGGCATTCCTTTGGAACAGCTCACTCCTGCTGCAGGCAATGCAGCTTTCTCTGCTCTTATGATTTGGCTTGCTTGTTTTGGCTTCATGGCCATCAAGATGTGAACCCATTGCATTTGGTTATAGAGGGATTGTGCCTGTACCTCAGAGTGATGTTATGGTTGTCTCTGTTGAAAACTGGCATGCCCTGGAAACTATATTTGTTGTCCTTTATCTAACTACAGCCACCTAAAGATATTTCTATTGTAGAATAGAACACTGAACTTTTAGAGATTGAACAACTTGTTCAAATACATATAGCTAATGTGTCTAATTCCAAAGACTACTTCACTGAGGCTTGGATTTCCTGAGTCATGAAACAAGTGTAGGTCACATAAAATCCTGTGACCTTGGCCTCATGAATCGCTGAAGAAGATTCAGACTCAGAGGTGACCTGCTACCTGTAGCATTCTGAGGGTTTATGAATCCAGTTCTACAGTCACTGGTCAAGCAGGATACCTTTTTTCCCCTTGTTTGGCCTTTTTCTTAGAATAATGGTCTCTCGGTATGATGTGCAAGACAATTCACCAAAGAGGAATCAAAATTTGAAGCAGGAAACGAAGGTGCTTGACTCCTAAAGCCTAAGAATCAGCATTCCACATTCTATTTGCCAGGTGATTGTAACATCTGCCAAAACCAAGGGAGAGCAGAGACTTCTGCTGTGTGGGAGCTATGGCACAGAACTTCTAGCTTTCTAATCTTCTGGGTGGTGCAATACTTAAGAAAAACAAATCACACTCACAGAGGCAGGAGGGACCATCACAGTAGCCAAGTGCTGTGTGCTCATCCAGCACCACCTTTACACATCATCCATAAGATTTGATTGGAGTGGAGCTGTTAACCCTTGGAGCTTATAATCCTTCAGGGTATCTTTTAATCTTTTTCTATTAAAATTTATTTTATGTGCATGAAGGTATCAGATCCCCTGGATTTGGAGTTACAGACAGCTGTGAGCTGCCATGTGGGTGCTGGGAATTGACCTGGTTCTCAAAGACAACACAAGACAGAATGGTAGTTTGAGCAGAGTAAGTGTGCTTGCCCTGCAGCCTGGTGACCTGAATTCAGTCCTAGGAAACCACATGGTCAGAGGAGAGTTGACTCCAGTAGTTGTCCTCTGATCTCCAAATGTGTGCTGAGATACCGTGTGTCCAAATGCTGTTCCCTCCATCTCTTTCCCTCTCCCTTCCCCCCTCTCTGTAAGAAATGAAAGAAGAAATATGTCCCAAAATATGTGATGTAAAGACATTAAATCCCACTCGTATTTAACATTTTTCTTCTAGGAACCAAGTAAAAATGTTCAATAGTGTCACGAGTTAACGGCTATCTAGAGGTCTGTAGGTACTTCCCGAAAAGGAGGGAACACTTGGCTTCCTTAGGACTCAGAAATGTGCAAGGAACATTGTCGCAGAAGCTTCTCCTTCTATTACTTTAATCCCAACAGCTAACAACAGACTCTTTGTAGACAGTCTCCCAAGTAGATGCTATTTGGCTGGAAGTGTGTAGTCCACTAGAAGGAGGAATAAGAAAGATGTCAGAGGGAAGGAGACCAGATGCAAAGGTCTTTTTGTATACTTTCCATATTGTATTTTATGTAACAATAGAATCATGTTGAGTGTAGAGAGTAAAAGCATCCTGTCTCACTGTTCTGACAGGTAGATGCACAGTCAAAATGGTTTCTGAGGGTCCCATTATCTCTCCTAGCTTTCAGTGGCAGGCTGACCATCTTTGGTCGTCCTAGTATGCCTTCATAGTCCTACAGATTTTTCTCTGTATCCCTGTTTCTCTCTAACTTCTTTCTGTAAGGATGCTGGTTGTGTTGGATTGGGGTCCACCCTGATGACCTCATTTGAACTCAACTACCTTAAAGACATATCTCTAAATAAGGTCAAATTCTGGGTGCTGGGAGTTAGGGTTTCAACCTGTGAAATTTTGAGAGGAAATATTTAATCTACAACAACCTTAAAAACCAGCAATGGAGTGTAGACTTTGAAAGTCAGAATTTTATTAGGATCATGTAAAATAAATTTATGAAAACACGTCACAAACTGTGAAGTACAACACAGATGGGAGCCGTTCCCATTGTAATTGCCAGGCATTTTATCACTGCTCAGGCTGCTTGCTCCAGGATTCCGCTGGTCTGAGAGTATTGAGGAGCAGGCTTCTGCCTATAGGAAGCATGGAGACATTAAAATCATTCTGCCACCACAGGGTTACGAGGAAAGAAAAAAGTCTGTGTACCTTTAGCAGATCCTTTATGATCAGGACCAATTAGTGTGGTTCTGAGTTTCATAGGGAATTTCTGCAGAATACTTATGACTTATGGAGACTCACAGTTATACTTGAAAGGCCACATGAACTAGGAAGTTTCTGTTGAAAGACTCCTCACAGCTGCCATTTTGCTTCAGGGAGTTCGAGGCCCCTCCACTCCACTTTTTTTTTTTAGAAACTCAGATTTAAAATACAGAAGAGTTTTATGCATATGTTAACCCTCCAAGAAATGCCTTCCTGGGATATAAACAGGATGGGTTCTAAAGTCATTTCTTTCTCTTGTTTTAATATATTTTTTACCGCAATTTTGTTTGTGTTGAGATCACCATGGGCTTCTTCAAAATATCTTGATTGCTTCATTATCTATTTACAGCACAAAAACATCCCCATCCCACTCACTCACATTTTCTCGACAATGGAAGTTCTAAATTTATTTAAAGAGGAGGGAGGCATCCATAAAACAGAACAAGTAGCATAATAGGCAACAAGACACTAATCCATAATCTATGGATTTGTTCATCTGTTTATATATATAATAAATTTATTCTTCAGTGGATTCAAGGTGTTCCACAAAAGATCATAAATTATAGCAGGATTAAATAAACAAAAAAGACACAGGAGCCAGGAGAAAACATACCTGACAACATAATCAAACAAGGAACAAGTTGAAGACTTTGAAATGCTGAAGCTTGGCATCAGACAGTACTCAACTTCTCAATGCCTACATCCTTTTTCCTGAATCACCTGGTCTCTGTGAGATATTAGTAGTCATGAGCACATACCAGAGTGTCTTCTCTGAGTCCTTAGCTGCAAAAGATTTCTCCAATTGGAATCCATAAAGAGGACACTATATGATAGAGACATTGCCATCACTGCCTGGTGTAGTTGGACTTTTGTATCAACCCTTGATGAAAGTCAGCGGCATTCAATCTACATAAAAGCTGCAGAAGTAGGTACTCTTGTTAACACTACTTACAGATCCAGAACTTGAGGCTCCTGAAAATAATTAAGGTCACTCAGTTAATAAGTGGTAGAATCAGATATAAGCTCCAGCCATCTAAGTTTGGACTGGCCTGAACCACCTTAAAGACCTTCCCATGTTAAAGTCCTTTAATAATCTGGTCAAAATTATTAAACTGTGTCTCAAGAAAAATAGACAGCCAGGCATAACACCACATGCACTTGCTAATTTTACAGTGTTCATGTATTCCTTGAAGTTCTTCCTAATAAATAAAGAGCACCAGCTGTGAAGATTGAAGAATCCAAAGTCACTCGGACATTCTTGGAAATAGTTCTCTCCTGAGGGTTTTGTAAGATGGAGAAGAAATTCACAGGTCCTAGCCTAAGACAGAAGGCTGGATATAGACTTGGAAGCTTGCAGATGATGACAGACAACTCCATGAGCCTGGGTACCATTCAAGGAAGGCTAGTGCCTTCTCAGGAAACCAAGGTTGGTCACTCAATGTGGAGTCATTCTCTCTGCTCATATTGTGGAGTAATCAAGAATGTAGAAATTTCTGTGTTCTGCTCCAAAACATAAAGAGTGATGAGGGCCCTTTTTGTTGTTTTATTTTGTTTTGCTGTTACCTACACAGTCACTTGCTTGAGAAATACTGTTCTAGTTCCACACAACAACATTTAGACTCAGCCATAATGTTATCTATGCTAGCTATTTTGTTTGTTTGAGACAAGGTCTCACTATGTAGCCTAGAGTGACCTAGAACCCCCAATTCTCCACTTCACCTTGAGTGGTGTGATTGTAATGCTGAAACAATATACTCAGCTAGTTGTCAACCAGTTTTCTGATGACATGGATTTGGCAATTCATAATCTGGATATCTGATTGGATTGCTATGGTGAGTTCGGATGATTCATACAATTCACTCAATGTTGGGAGACACTTGACCCCTGTCATAGTTCCAAAGAAGTCAGTGAAGGAAGGAAGGATCACCGAGGTTACAAGACATGCTTATCAGAAGAGTGGGTTCATAATCATAGGTACTTACTTATAGTTCTCATAAAAAAATGAGATGGACTCAGGAAACTCAGATAGTGATACCCCAGCATCAACCAGGTTCTTTTTGAGATGAGGCCTGTATTTTCCCAGCTGTTGAAACATCCAATGGATTAAACTGATTTCACCCCCTGCCCCAGGTGCTGCCATCTATGAAAGTGATTACTTGCTAAGATTCAGTCTACCCACAGAGTTGGCCTACAAACCATGAGTGCTCAAGGCAAGGGTAGAAGGCCACAGCCCTCTTGTCAGTCTAGGACATCTCCGAGCGCCACCTGACTCCAGCTTCTCATAAATGGTTGGAGAATCAGCCAGTGTCTGCCTTCCTGCTGTTTTGTTGTTACATTGCCCTCACAGGGTACTGAGATAAAGAGTATCACACGGGGTCTTGTTCCTGAGACACAGAGTATCGCCCAGGCATGTTTTGACCTTAGAGTCTGCTTGTCAAGGAACCTGACCATGACACCTGCTTCCAGTATTTTTTTGCCAATTTTCAATCAGTGGGAGACTGTCCTTATTTCATGAAGAAGGCCTGAAATTGCCTCTTAATGTCTAAATTTGTTTTGTTTTTTCTTACTGCTTTGTGTAAGGGAAATACCTTAAATTATGTCAATAAAGTTATGAACATGCTTTGATGTTATGCAGTGTGTTTGTGTAGGCATGCACACCCAGGACAGGCAGTGATAGGACAATAACTTAAATCTAGAGGAATGTATATGATTATATCAAATAAAAATGATTATGTATAGATTAATAAAGGTAGTGGTCAATATACAAAAAGATGGGTTAAACAAAGACGTTTCATCTATAAGAAAATATAGATATCAGAATATGGAGGAAGATTGAACACAGCATGGACACAGATGTGGATTTTAGCTGTTTGTGGGAACCAAGGCCTCTTTTCCTCTCTGTTGCTGGTTCCTCTCCTTTTTAGGACTGGCAAAGTGAAATTGTTGGCGTGAGGCTCACAGCAACTGCTGGGATTCTTCAGGGAAGGGTATAATTATATGCTACAGATCCACTGCAGAATCCTGCAGGGCACTGAGTAAATCTTTTTGAGCCGCTGTCACTTGGTTTGCTCTTTATGGAGGAGTGTGGTAGGGAGTTGGATGCCACGTCCTTTGGAACATTTGTGCTCTCTGTGAGTGAGGTAGAGAAACCACTACTGAGGTGTTTTACATCCTGTTCACATAACGCCTAAGAGCCAGGTTTGGGAACACAGGAGTAGATATAGGACTTTTCACTCAGGTAAACTTTTCTGATTATTAAAAGAGATTGTATGCACATGGGTATAAATATATATGTGTGTGTGTCTGTGTTTAATGCCTTTATCAGTCTGAATTTGGGTGCAAGTTATCCATTAGAGGCTGAAGTTTTTTCCAGTATCATTCATCTGTTTGTCTGTCAGTCTGTTCTTCTGTCTACCTATCATCTATCTGTACATATATGACATATAATTGACAGATCCCTCTGTATAATATATACTACATTTGTTGCACATTTACAAGTTACCGCTTCGTTTTTATAGGTATCAGTCATATGTATGGAACGTAGACCACACAAATGTATATTTGACCTATATGCATTATGGATTATATTAATGAGATGGCCAGCTTGAGTGGGAATGTGCATTCTCACAGTAGACTAGTTCTTTTGTCTGCTGATCCAGTTATCATATTGTGAATGAAATCTCAATTTGAACTCAAGACTTAAGTCCCTGAAAGAGGGCAATATAGGCAAATATTTTTTTGAATATCTTGATCATATAATCATCTAGATCTTTGTTTGGGGAATTTTGTAGCTATTGAACTCAAGGATGCTTGAGAATTGGTTGTGGTGTGTGTGTGTGTGTGTGTGTGTGTGTGTGTGTGTGTGTGTGTGTGTGTGTATGAGTCCATGTATGAGTAGAGAGGACAGGTTTAAAAGGGTTTCGTCCTTGCTGAGTTGATTGTGTTCTTCTGTGCCAGTATTTACAGGGACAGAGTGAATGTATATTAAAAAGCAGTGTGTTCAAATTGAATAATAGATAAGAAATGAATGATAAAATGTAAATGGCATTTTTGCATTAAATTGGGTTTGTTTTGGAATGGTAGCCTAGCTAGAGATCCAGACAGTAATTTTTCATTGTTTTCAGCAACTAGAGGCTGAGGACCTCCTGTTTGTATATTCATAAACCTACCTTAGGATACAGCTTTGCATTCTCAAGAACCAGACTGTGGGGGAAAGGTCTGAAGACAAACATCTGGGTAGAGTTTTTATGTCCAAATTTCAGAGGCTATTACTTTCCTCTGTCGTCTCTTCTGAAATAATGAATTTTTGCCAGCCTTATTGAATCTTCTTAAGTTTGAGCAAGTGTCTTTGCTCTTCTGAATGAGTTTAATTTGCACTGCTACTTTTCCTTTTTGCCGACTCTTTGAAGATTGCAATCAACTCGTTTTTTGCCCTCACTGTACATCTCCGAGTTATTGATTCACTGAAGATGTATATATAAATGAAGCTTATGGCACAATTCCTTTGCTTCCAGAGCTGCTCTTTCTTCCTTTCATTTCTCTGATGCTGCAGCAATTCTAACTCTGCATTCACAGGCTCCTGGCCCATTAGCATCGAGGATTTGTTAGGCACAGCAAACTATATTTCCTTGCTCTAATGAAGCACATAAACTATAACAGCTATCTCCACAGCAGGCTACTCTCCCTCAAGAGGGCTGAGCAAATGTTGCCTTAGAGCAGAGCTGAGCAGAGACTGAATGAAGGTCAAGAACTGGTCTACACAGGACTGTGGCACTGCGATGAAGCTCAGTGGCTTATCAGTGTGTCAGTGACTTCTGTCTGCACAATAGTACCCTTTTGGCATCTTAGATGGATAGACATTTCATTCTTCTACTTAACTTTTGTTTGATTTAATGGATTTGTGACCTGGATTATGAGGTGGCCTGTGCTTAAAAACTCTTTTTAAAAAAAATTTATAACCCATGGATTTTGAAAGGATCACAGCTTAGATGAAGGTCACAGAATAGGAATAGTAGAAATTAAACATGGTCCAGAAGCCACCTCTAAATGAAGTTTCTTAAAATTAAAATAACAATGAGAATAGGCATGGAACATTTGGCAGAAGGCTTGCATCACGTGAGTCTAATATGGCATCTGGAATTGGGACGTGGCTCTAGGACACGTTTTGGAGCCAGAATTGCACCTCATTATGAAGTTTATAAAGTAGCTTGATAAGGAGATTGGCTTATTCTTCCAGCCATTGGGGCCCTATTGAAGACAATGTGATCAAATTTGTATTTAGAAAAACAAGATGAGGGGTCTGGGATGTAGCTCATTTGGTAGAGTGCTTCTCTAGCATGAACAAAGCCCTACATTCAATCCACAGCACCACATAAACACAGGGCAACACATGTTTCTAATCTTGGTGATCCCAGCCCTGAGAAGTTGAGCAGGGGGAGCAGAAGTTCAAGGTCAGCCTTGGGTATATGGTAAGTTTGAGGCCAGCCTGTGCTACAGGGACCTTGTCAAAAGAGAGGAAAGAAAGGAGAGAGGAGGGAGGAAGGAAGAATTAATGGGATGGATGGATGGGATGGATGGATGGGATGGATGGTGGAGTTGGATGAATGGATGGAGGGATGGAGAGGAGGGGGAGGGAGGATAGATGGATCGGGTGGATGGGTGGTGGATGGATGGTGGATGGATGTTGGAGAATGGGTGGGAGGAGTGGATGGGATGATGAGTGGAGGATGGAGGGTAGATGGATGATGGAGGTGATGGAGGTGGTGGTGGATGGATGGATGATGGATGATGATGAGTGGGTGGATCGGTAAAGAAAAAGAAAAGTAATAGGATGGGTATGGTTAATATGGTGTGTAAAACAACTTTCTAGACTTTCATTTTAGTGTATAGAAATGTTCAAAAATATGAAAGTGAAAATTCCAAGTTCAAAGACAAGAAATGGAAACCCTCAGCTCTCAAAACTGAAGAGGAGTCTCAAAGCCAGGAGAGTGAGCAGGAAATGAAGCCCAAATAGACCAAGACAAAGGCAGTGCAGATGCAGGTGTCACCTGCAGGCAGTGGGAATGTAAAGCCCATGGGAGGCAGTTTGTGCTTTACCTGCAGACCAGCATGCTCCACACCAGGACTTAAAGTACTGGCTAGTCCACTAAGAAGCAAATAAAGTTCAGAGAACTGAGAATGAAGTTTTTCGTACCTCTGGGCCCAGTAGGAACAGTTTCACTAAAAAGAGGTTAAGTCTTCCAGCTCCTCCCATAGCAGGTGTAACATAGGATTTCCTTACACCAATATTGGAAAACCACCATTGAAATAGGAATACTCCTCTCACAGAGGCATTTCTAACCATCATGTTGATATTCATTCTAAGAAACCTTGGAAAGTAACCTCAAGCTGGAGACATACAAACCAAGTGAGTAAGAATGAAACCTGGAAGCAGAGGACTCAACAAACAGTAGGGTGTGGGTTGTAAGAGCTAGCAGTGAGTGAAGAAAGTCACAAACATCGATATGAGTTTTCCAAAGGTGGTCCCTGAGCTAACGCAAGAAGGAACACGGCAAATGTAAAACTAGATGAAAGTAGGAGCTTTGAAGGTCAGCAACACAGTCTAAAATCAGAACTGAGATCATTTAGGTAATGGGGGAAATGGGTTGAGAACTAGCCCCAAAGACAAATAAGTCAATAATTAAAATATTAATTCAAGGAACTGATGGTAAATTCATTATAGAAAACTAAAGATGAAAAGTATATGAAACTTGGGGGATGCCAAGATAATCAAGGGAAATCAATGTATATTAATGCAAGTTCCAGGTGAGAAAATAAAGAATGAAAAAGGAGTGGTATTTAGGGAACAGCAGTAAGAAAATTCCAGACTTTGAGTTGGGGGCACAGTGGGTATTGAATGTAAGCAGATAATAGAACTGTAAACCTACTCAAAAACACATAGCTGTGAAAATGTAGAACCACATCAGCATAAAGAAAAGTTTATATGCTTACAGAGGGAAAAACAAGTAAAAATAGCAAAGAAGAGCAGTTAGAAAAACAATACTCTTTAAATCTGCAACAAGACATGCAGAGAAAGAAGAAATAATATCTTCCAAGTGCAAATGGAAAAATTGTCATTCTAGAACAATATGCCAGGGTAATAAAGGATAGAGATGATTTGTGACTTACACAAAGGGGAACATTTACTACATTGACTCTACAGATGAAATATGTCACCAGAAAGAAGAAAACCAATGCAGACAAGGATGGGGACTGAAGAATTTTGTACAAAGGCAGGCAAGTGAGAATGTACCATTCAAAATGTCTAGCCAGGCATAGTGTCATGCATCTGAAATTCCATCGCTTGGAAGGCCGAGGGAGGAACATGGATCATGGCTTTAGGCAAGACTGGGATACATAGCATGATCCTGCCTCAAAATAGGCAAAAAGGAAAACATGACCAATAATGGATCTTTGAAGACTAAAGATAATCACTGAACAGTAAAATATGGGGTGGGTGAGAAGGAGAGAAAGTTGAATCCTGTTGTTAGGAGAATTGGGAGACACCAATGAAGTCTACATTTACTAAAATTCAACTTCAACTTGCATGTGAAATTTGTCAAGGTATGCATTGTGAGAAAATAAGTAGAATGCAAAATTTAGCAAACATAGCATAGAAAATTTTTAAAAACTTGCAGTAAATTAATTGAACAAAAGAAAGAGAAGCCAAAAACCATCAAAGCTAATTCAAAACATGAATAGCATAGCAGTAGGCTAGACAGGTAAATTGTCCCAGGAACTGTAAACAATTCAAACATATGCTTGGAAAGGCAGAACCTTTCCAGGGATCTATAAATTAGAAAGAATTTAACAAAAAGGTCAGCAAATTGGAGTTTGATATAAAAAAGCTGATTGTAATTATATTCTGTGTAGTGGAAACAGTTGAAAATAAATTTAAGATACTCAATATAAAATAGCACCAAAAATCACATTCTAAGACCTAATTTTAGTAAGGATTTATACTAGACATTTACACAAAAATGCTAAATGTTTCTTACAAAATTAAAGAACTAGCTAAATTAAAGGCTATATTCAAATTTGTGAATTTGAGGACTCAATTTATTAAAAAAATAAGATCTGTCTGCAATATCTATATGAGGAGTCAATGAAATCTAATTAGTTACCACACCGTGTGCTTTTAGGGAGATTAACAAATTAAATCCAACACTCATATAAAATAGTAGTGGACAAGGATATCCAAGATTGTCTTAGGGAAGAACAGCCAAGTTTAGGCCCTGTGATGTAAGATGGAAAAACTTTTCACTAATGGGCAGGGACAGAGTGGAAATTCCAGAAGCAGATTCTTACAAGCCAGTGGCCTAGTTCGAACAAGGGGCCACTGTAATCAAGTGCACAAAAGACAAGCATTGATTACTGGGAAAATAATCATGAATGTCTACTGTACCAAAATGGATTCTGAACCAATCATATGTCCAAATGGCATAACCAAATATATATTTGTTTTTCTTTAAAGGTAGATCCTTGCTCTGTAGTCCAGGCTGGTCTTGTGCTCACATCTACTTGCCTTGACCTTCACACACTAGAATTCCAGTTGTGCTTCATCAAACTCAGTTTAAAGAGGCTTGAAAACAATACAAGAGATCTTCTTCATGATATATGCAAAGAATTCTTAAACAAAATACAAAGCACAAAAAAAACTGTCAGTTTTTTCCAGGGATAAGCCACCTGATTGGTTTTCCCATACCAAGTGGTCAGTCCTAAAACATCATACTTATATCAACAACAAAAATGGACTCAGTAGTTACATATGCACACACATATAATAATACATATAATTTATACATATATATATTTGTGGATGAATTTCTAAACAGTCTTATTAAATAAGAAACACACAGCCAAATACAGGAGTGCAAGTCGTAGAGATCAGAGCAATAGCCACCAACAACTTTAGTTCACCACGTCCCATAGCTTCCCAAGAGAGCCTCTTCCTGTCTAACCTGTGCCTTTATTGCCTTCCTGTTCTGCCTTCACATTGGCTCTAAAGCCCAGCCACATGACTTCCTCATCACTGCCTGTCTATACAGACCTCCAGTCTCTTATGTTGGTACTGGGATTAAAGGCGTGTGTCGCCACACATGCTGTGTCCTTGAACACACAGAGACTCTGCTTGCCATGTGATTGATTAAGGATGTGTGACTTTCTATTTATGGCTATGACCTCTGATCTCAAGCAAACTTATTTATTAACATACAAATAAAATACATATTCATCACAAATAAAATATCATCACATTATATATATGGCCACCAGCTCATAAAAAATTACATGAAGGCTTATATTAATTACAAAAGCTAGGCCCAGCTTAGGCTTGTTTCTGAACTAACTCTTATAACTTAAATTAACCCATATTTTTAAATTGATGTTCTTCCACATACTCATTACCTCATTTCAATTATGACTATCCTGGTTATTCCATGTCTGGTTGGCAACTCTGCCCTTCTTCTTCCCAGAGCTCTCTCTGTCCAGAAGTCACGCTTGTACCTCTTGCCTAGGTATTGACCATTCAGGTTTTTATTAAACCAATCACAGTGACACATCTTCACAGAGTGTAAAGGAATATTCTACACAATATGTGTGTGTGTGTGTGTGTGTGTGTGTGTGTGTGTGTGTAATCACAAGAAGAGGTAATGACTTTGAGAGAGTCAGGGAACACAAAAAGAACAGAGGAAATTATGTAAATACAATACACATGTGTGAAATTTTCAAAAATCATTTTAAAGCTTTCAGAGAAGGTTGATTGATTCACCATAAGGGAATGTAAAGCCAATAATAAGTGTGAAATACTTATACACATATATCCCTTGAGAGTATGCAAAAGTTAATATTGTCAGCTTGACTGGATCTAGAATGACCTGGAAGACAACCTCTGGGCATGTATGAAAGAGAGTTTCCAGACTGAGTTAATTCAGGTGGGACAGTCTACCCTACATTCTAGGGTTCCAGAATAAATACAAGAGAGAAAGGACAAAAAGAAAGCAATCTGGGCACCCAGCTTTCATCTCTCTCTGCCTCCTGATGAGGAATGCAACATGATCAGTGACCTCACTCTCCCATTGCCAGACTTCCAGCCACAATGGACTGCATCCCAAAACCAAACAAAAACTTCCTTCCCGAAGTTGCTGTTTGTTTTTTTTTTTTTTTCAGGTATTTTATCAGTGATGAGAAAAGTAATTAATACAAGAAATAGATACTAGGAACCAAGGTGCTCCTATGATAAACTTGATGGTGTGTGTCATTGTATTTTGCAACTGACTTGGAGCTGCAGGCTAGAGAGACCTTAGATGCTATAATCAGAGCTTAATGCACCACTCTGGTGGAAATTTAGATCATAATGCCTAGAAAGAAATGTGAAGAGCTGAGGCCTACCTCATTTCAGGGGGGAACAAGGACTCTATTTGAAACTGGGCTACAGGCCAAATATTTGAGTTATAGTCTGGCAAAAAATCTGGCTTCATCCTGCCAGTGAACTGAATTGAGAGCCAAATCAGAAGCAACGGGCTAATTTGTTTGGAAGAGGAAATGTCAAGACAAGATAGTAGTCAGGTTGCTTCATGTAATTTTTTGCCTCTATTTGGTACCCATGGCCGTTCATCAGAGAGATGGAAATAGATCCACCTCTTAATCCAGCTATACTACTCTTGGGTATATACCCAAAGGACATTTGCTCAATTATGTTCACTGATGCTCTATTCACAATAGCCAGAAATTGGAAACAACCTAGATGGCTGTCAATGAACAAATGAATAAAGAAGATGTGGTACATTAATACAATGGAATATTACACAACCATAAAATAAATAAATCATGAAATTCACAAGAAAATGGATGGAACTAGAAAAAAAATCATCCTGAGTGAGATAAGTCAGATCCAGAAAGGCAAATATGGTATATATTTGCTTATATGTGAATATTAACTGTTAAGTTATTAATAAGCACTCTACAATCCATGTAACCACACAGGTTAGGTAGAGAGCAAGGGACCCGAGGATAAATGGATCTCTCTAGGAAGGCAAAATAGAATAGACAGTTATGGATGAACTGGGGGAAGTGGTGGCTGTAATGAGAGATAAAACAGGAAGGGGAAGGCAAGAGGAGAATGATGGAGGGAATGTGGAAGGGGACAGATAAAACTAAGGTCATTTGAGGGTAGTATGGAAACCTAGTATAGTAGAAGCTTCCTAAAAATACACACCTATATGAAGGCAGTCCAAATGAAATGCCAAATAATGAAGAGGATATCCAACTGGACATCTTTCATCGCCAAATGAAGCTTCCAAAACCAGGAATGGTTACATCTAATTGAAGTCTGGCCAAAGGGGTTCAGGGGAACCCTCTAACAAACCCAGGCTATTGCTAAGACTATTGGCGGCTCTCCACAAACTGACAGTGAGACCCCATCACTGAAGATAACACCTACACAACTCACTGAACACAAGAAGGTGAGCTGGTGCCTACCTAGAGGCTTAACCCCTGTGAACTAGTATTCATGGTACTTGAAGGTACTCTGCACACAACTGAAGGAGAAAGGTAAACACCAGCCCAGCCATAAACCCTATGATCAACACGAATGACCCGCCTGCAAGAAACACTGGAGCAATCGTGACACAAAAGCTTATGGAGTAACTGACGGATATCTAACTTGAGTTAAGGCTAAGGGAAGATAGCAATAAAATGACCTCTAATAGCATTCTTCTATACTTATAAAACAGTCTTGCTCTGTCATCATCAGAGAAGCTTCCTTCCTGCAGCAGAGATGGGAACAAATACAGAGACCCACAGCAGATGATATGCAAAGAGTGGGAGACCTCAGAACATCAGCCCTAATAGATGCTACCCATCAAATTCCCTTCCTTTAGGATTCAGGGAACTCTGCAGAAGAGAGGACAGAAAGAGCAAAAGAGCCAGAGGGATGGAGGAACCAAGGAATTCGAGGCCTTCTAGACATAACAGGGTTGGCACACATATGAACTCACAGAGACTGTGGCAATACATGGGGCCTGCACAAATCTGTCCCAGAGGGTCCTGGAGCCAAAAGAAGTAGATACATGTCCCTATCCCTAACCCAGAAGCTAACTTCAAATTAATAGCTACATGAAAAAAAATGAAAAATTATTTCTCCAAGAAAGTCTCATTGGCGGAAAAATACTCTTAAGGTAGGCTGCATACCCAGCAGTAGACGACCAAACACAAAACAAACTCAATGCCCTTTGGAGATTCTTGTCTCCTAATGTTAGTTGGCATTTTTGGTTTTTTTTTATTGTTTGTTTGTTTTTCGACCTTACAAGTCCTTTGCATATATATTATGATAGGATTCCTGAGTGTACACCACTTGTGTATTCCATGTCTATATGTGATTTTGGTGCTCTCTTTGCGGTGTTGGGAGGGGCACTTTTTTTCCTTAGTTGGTTGTTTGTGTCATATTCTGATTTCATTGGTTTTTTTTAAAATTATCTTATTATTTGTAAGGAAAGACAGAAAATGTGTGAATCTAGATGGGGTGAGTTAAGGCTAAGGGAAGATAGCAATAAAATGACCCCTAAAGCATTCTTCTATACTTATAAATCAGTATCTTGCTCTGTCATCATCAGAGAAGCTTCCTTCCTGCAGCAGATGGGAAACAAATACAGAGACCCAGGTGAGGTAGAAGGTCCTGGGAAGAGTAGGGGGAGGGGAAATTGTAATCAGAATATATTGTATGAAAAAAAAACTATTTCCAATAAAAGAAAAAATAAAGTTGAAAGACACAGAAAATGTGAAGTTCTGGTGGCAGAATTTGGTAGCATCATTCAATTGTTACTGGTTTTACAGGCATGAAATGTTCCAGAGTGAGTGTGTCAAGGAGGCTTGCACCTAGGCCCCTAAAAACTGCTGCAGTTGGGCAATGTGTGATGGAAATGGATCCTCTGCAAAGAACCCTTTGAGGTCATTGCATGGAGCTAGGAAGGTGGCACCTGGGAAGATTGGAGACTTCAGAATGTTGGAGATGCCAGGACCACGTGGTGCTCTTTAAGCAAAGCCTCAGGCACAAAGCAGATTTGAGTCAAGAGAGAAGTTATGTGTGATACAGACCGAGGGGATAGAGGACAAGGCTACCCAAGTCCTTTGGATACCATGAATCCATCCTGAAGCTCAAAATTCTAGACATGGAGCTGCAGGATTTTTGTGATAGCCTTGATGAATGTTTGGTCTCATCTGGAGTCTGTAGTTCTATGCCCACATTCCTCCCTTTTGGAATGGGAGTGTTTATTCTGTGCTATTTTATATGTAGCTTTTTTTTTTTTAATTTTGTGTGAGTTCATAGCTAAGAGATTGCCTTGATTTCAGGAAACTCGGAGTTTGGACTTTTACATAGTGTTGGGAACTGTTAGTGACTCTGGGGACCTTTGAAGTTAAACTGAATGCCTTATGTATTATGAGCTATCCATGAACTTATAAGGACCAAAGGCAGAAAGTTTGGCTTTAAAGTGCTATGTTGGGGTGCCAAACTGATAAGGGGCGGACTTGTGGCAGTTAATATTGATTTAGGAGATCAACTTCTGAGCATGTCAGTGAGGGAGATTCTAAATTTAGTTAACTGAGGTAGGAAAGCCAATATTAGACATGAGTGGTACCATTCCATGGGTTGGAGTACTGGACTGAATCAACAAATAGCCAAACTAGTGGAAACACATGAACTATGAACCAATAGCTAAGGAGCCCCAACTGGTTCAGGCCCTCTGGATAAGTGAGACATTGATTAACTTGAACGGTTTGGGAGGCCCTTAGGCAATGGGACCAGGACCTGTCCTTAGTACATGAGCTGGCTGGGGCTTATGCAGGGACACTTTTGCTCAGCCTGGGTGAAGGAAGAGGGGACTGGACCTGCCTCGATTCAATCTACCAGGCTGAGCTGAATCCCCAGGGGAGTCCTTGCCCTGGAGGAGATGGGAAGGGGGGTGGGCTGGGGGTAGGGCAGGGGGGAGCTGGAGGAGGGAGGACAGGGGAATCCGTGCTGATATGTAAAATTAAATTAAATTATAAAATAAATAAAAAATATAATGAATCAAAAATAGAAAATGAGTTGCATACCATCTTTCATCTTTCTTTGTTTCTGACTATACATACAGTGTGACCAGCAGCCTCATACTTCCACCATCATGACCTCTCCATCATAATAGACTGTACCCTCAAACTGTAAGCCAAAGTAAACTCTCGCAATGGAAAAACCCTCATTGTCATGGTAACAAGAAGAGTAACTGATACAGTATGTAACATAAAATTGATAAATCATGACAAAGGTAACTCAAATAACAACTAGTCAAAAACTTGAGTAGACCTTTTATAAAAGAGAATCAATGTGACGAGTGTCAAAAATAATGTTCAACATTATTCATCAGGGAAATAAAATGAAAGCTATGGTGAGATGTGCCCCCAGAACTGCTTTTTAAAAAGCCATCGGCAGTGTCTATAGGTGGCGTTAAACATCTGGAGCTCTCACATGTTGCTGGTTGAGGGGGAAAGGTAGAAACCACAAGTGTCCCCTAATGCTGTGTGGGTACATTCTTAGTGACATAGAAGTTCAGAAATGCATGTGTGTATGTATCAAAAGACAAATGTAATAATATTTATTGGAAGAATCATATACCTCATCTCCAAAACTAGGAATAATCAAATGTTCATCAATAGTTAAATCAATTGCAATACATAAAAAGTTGATAATATACAGCACAGACCACAGCAAGAGCTTGTGCAAAGTTAGTAGATTAACTCATGAAAACTCAGTTTTGAGTCGAGGTTTTTAATACATCAACTTTACTGAGAGGAGATCCGCATTCCATACAATTCACTTAAAGCACACAATTAACTTATTTAAAAAATATATTCAGTGGACTACCACAATAAATCTTAGGATATTTTTTTTTACCCTCTAAAGGAGTTCCAGTCCATTGCTACCCCCATCAACTGTAGACTCCAGCAGTAATTAAGTAATTGACTTGCTGGCTTTGTACATTTGCTAGTTCTGGTTCTTTTGTATAGAGTCACATAGAATGTGGGTATTTGCATCTAGCTTCTTTTTCTGAGCATAATCTATTCAAGGTCCAACCACTGCAAAGCATGCATCAAATACTTCATTTCTGCTCATGTCAAAAGTGTTCTATGGTATAGAGTCTCAATGTCATTATGCATTTTGCAGCTGGTATATTAATGTATTAGATATATATTTATTATACCATTCGTTCCTTGATGGGTGAGTTTCTCCTACTTTGGGAATATTATAAATAGTACTATTGTGAATATTTCATATGTAGTTGTCCTGTGGACATATTTTCAGTTCCTTTGAGGATATACATAGTGTGGAACTGCTGGGTCATATGGTAACTTCATGTTTAGCAATGTGAAGAGCTTCCAAACTGTTTCCTAAAGTGGCCATACTATTTTACATCACAGCATAAGAAGGTTCCCAGTTCTCTGTGTCCTGTACAACACTTGTTATTTTCTGACTTTCTGAATATAGCAGACTGTGGGAATGGTATGGTACCACATTGTGGTTTGGGTTTGCATCTCCCTTACATCCTATCATGTCAAGGATCTTTTCATGTGCATTTGGCCATTTGTGTATCTCATTGTCTTTCACCTATTTAAAAATAACTTAGTAGTTTTTATTATTAGGCTGTATTGATTCTTTACTTAATTGCTGCACAACTCTCTCATAGGATTTGCACCAAATGCCTTCCTACTCAGTTTTCCTTTTCCTCTCCTGGTGAAGGCCTGTAAGCCACAGAGTTGTGATTAAAATGAGGTTTTACTGTTGTTTGTTGTTGTTTGATGATGATGATGATGATGAGATTCTCCTTTAAAGACTTAATTACCAAATTCAGGATCATGCTCCTTAAGGGTTTCTTTGCCTTTCTTGCCTTCTTTTTCTCCTCTCCCTCCCTGCCTCCCTCCCTCCCTGCTCTCTCCCTTCCTCCTTCCCTCCCTCCCTCTTCCCTTCCTTGCTTTACTTCACTTCATTCCTTTTCCTGTTCTTCCTGTTCCTTTTCTCTCCCATTCTCTTTCTTTACAGTCCTCCTGTTGAGTGAGTGTTTACCATGTAACCCAGGCTAGCCTTGCTCTTGTAGCCTACTTGCTTCTATCTACTAAGTCCTGTGATGACAGTCAGATGCCACCACATAACACTTCCTTAAATTAAAAAAAAACTGTCTTAAAATGTACTGCTTTTTATAACTTTTGTGTTTGTTTTGTTATATTCCCTATTTTAGGTAGATAGATGGATGGATAAATAGATGATAGATAGATCAATAGATAGATGTAGATAAATGGATACATCTATAGATAATAGATAAATGGATATATCTATAGATCATAATATATATGTGTATACATATATGTATACATATATACATATAGACACATACACGTATGCATATACATACATACATACACACACCCATATATGTACATACACACACAGACTTGTCCTGTCCTTTCTCTTCCTATAATTACCTATCTTTAAATAAGACCATCATGGGTTCAGTGGTTAAGAGTGGATGATGCTCTTACAGAGGACCTGAGATTGGCTCCTAGCACCCATGTCGAGTGGCCTACAACTACCTGTAGTCCTAGCTCCAAGGGAATTTTACATTCTCTTCTGGCCCCCACAACCACTGTATGCACCTGCTGCACAGACATACATGCAAGCAAAAACACTCATACACGTTTAAAAAAAACAGAAATCTAAAAGTAGAAAATAAAACTGTAAGATCCTTCTATATAACGGTTTGATACTATTTTTCTCAGTTGAAATTTTATAGTATCTCCCTGCATCCTTAAAACATTTGGAGATGATCATATAAAATGGCTGTAGGGCCCCTTGTGTAACATACACCATAATGCACTTGTCCCTTTTCATTTTCATGTATGTTTTAAACTGTTTTCAATACTGTGATATTACTAGTAAGGGCTAGCTAGCATTTGTATCAACACACCCACTTCTTTCTCTAGAACTGATGTTAAAGAGGTAAATAAGCGTTCAAAGAATTCAGCTTTTTTTTTTCTAGACTTAATGTAAATAGTTTTCCAGAGAGCTGTGTGAATTTGCACTCTCTTCCTGTTTCAGTGTCTTTTCATGTTGCTCTGCTTAAGATGTTCTGGGGCCCAGCCATCAAGATGTCGTGGACTTGACGAGAACACCTCCACCGTCTCTGTGTGCAGTTCCCTGTGTGCACAACACACACAACTCAGTTTGCAGCTACTGGATGCTCTGGGCTCCTGGGAATCCATAAGCTCACCAAAGCTGTCACATTTCCATGACTCCTCAGTGACTTGATACTTCACTTGAAAGGTCATAAAACAACAACCAGCTCATTTCCCAGATACTATTCAAATGAAGCCTAAAAAAAATCTCTCACAGACATGACTTCTGAGTTAATGGTATTTTATTTTAGGGAGAGACAGGAGTAGTTGCAAAACTGAAGGCAGAAAAAACGTATCATCCTGTTCTCTACTAGAGGTGACTTCCTTGTGGGCAGTGACTGAGTTTATTCTTCTGCTAAGTGGTGTGGAAAGCACAGTTCTCTGTGTTTGGTATTGGAACCTAGGTGCTTTCTTCTCTTGGGTGGATCTCAGGTTTTATCTCAATTATACACAAAACACTTAGTATAGCTAAGCACATGCTAGGGCCTCCATAGATGTGAGCTATTTCCCACTGTTTGCATCAGACACTCTCCTCATTAGTGTGACCAAATACCAACTTGAGGAAAGGTGTATGTTGACTCAACATTCCAGTCCATCTTGATGGGAAGGCTTGGCAGAGTTCATGATAGCCGAAGCATGTAGCGAAGACTCCTCGAGTTCTGTGAATTAGGAGGCAGAGAGCTCAAGTCAGAAGTGAGGTAGGCTATAACCCTCAAGGCTGCCTCTAGTGGTAATATGCCTCATGCCAAAAGGTTCCACAACCTTCCAAAATAGAGCTACCAACTGAGGACCACCACATGAGCATTTGGAGATGGTAAACAGTCAACTCACAACACCTCTTCTCTGAACCCCAACAAGACAACAATTTTGGATGGCCAATGAGATGGCCATTACAATATTGAGTGAATAGATGGTAGAAATGTCCAAAAAGTGTGTATGGAAGAGACCTCCCAGTTCTCTATATTTTACAGTCCATGCATACCTCTCTGTTTCAGATGAGCTGCCTCACATTTGATGTTTTCCTGGGCTCTTATCCACTTAGGCGTCTTTAGTGAGCTTTTACTCTGAAATGAAGCAGCATTTGCAACCTGTCATATTTCCATTCTTGCAGGACATTGCTTTTTAATCATTAACAGATAGTCCTCTAAAAATTCATTTTGAGTCTGACTTCAGGGGAAAAATGATGAAGTGTGAAAGCTCTAGTGTTGTTCTGCCCCTCAGCTTTGTTGCTGACTACAAAAAAGGAAAGTTTTAGTGGCTTTTCCAGGTCAGGATTCATGGTTTAAGTAAACTTCTCAGGCTCAGGAACAACTGTAAAGACATATAAGTGAGAATAAGATAATCTTTTCTCCCAACTTTTGTCATCATAATGAGTAAACAAGATAAGAGATTAGAAAGTGCCCCAGGAATAATTTTAAGCCCTAAGTATTTATTATTATTATTATTATTATTATTATTATTATCATCATCATTATTATTATTTAGGTTATATCAGCACAATCAAATGTGAAGGAGCTAACATTGAGGCCCAATTTTATGTCATTTCTCATTTCCTAAGGTATTAAAGTGAGACAGACTATTCTTTGAGGAGCTTTATGTTTTGAATTTTTCACTTCATATGTGAAAAAAAGAATAAAGGCACTCCATCAAAATCACCTTACTTTAAAAAAGTTTTGCTACTCAGTTTTACAAATTGTAGATGCCCCAAATTAACCCTCATAAGAGACTGTCATAATTATCTTCACAAGGCAAAGAAACTGTAAACTTGTACTTGTGTGTCTCATGTATAGTGAGGTGGAGTGTGCCGTAGTTATTATTTATCATTGTTATTGCTTTTTGTGTGTATGTATGTGAGAGAGAGAAAGACAGACATACAGGTGAACAGACCGACAGACAGAACAGTGTAGGTGGACAGATGCCAAGGCGTATGCGTATAGGTAGGAGGATGACATTCAGGGGTCAGTTCTCTACTTCCATCATGGGCAGGGAGATCAAACTCATGCTGCCAGGCTCCCAAGGAGCCATCTCACAAGCTCTTGATTGAATTTTAAATGTTATTGTCTGAAAGCAAATATGTAAAATCTGAACTAAAATTTCAGTTATGAAGTCTTCAATGGAATTGATCATCTTGCTGTTTTGAAAATGTTCTGCTGCATAAGCGGGGTAACAGTTTAGACCCTTAGTCCATGAGTATGCTCTAAATTTGCCAACTAGTTCCTTTCCTTTGGGTGACTACTTACAAAACATGTGCTGCCTCCCCAGGAGGTTAATTTACATAGAAATTAATAAAAGTTAATGAAGATTTTCAGGAGCTCCTTTTTCCTGTGGAAAGCCATATTTGGAGTTAATTACAATCCTTAAGGAAAACTGTACAGAAGTTATTTCCTGGCCACCAGTAATCACATTTCCTTGAGCTATAAAGGTTTTGTATACAAGTGTGTATGTGTGTGTGTGTGTGTGTGCGTACATGGTGTCTTGTGCATGACTGGCATCAAATGCAGGACCTTGCACATGCTAACTAAGCCTTCTCTCACTAAGGTACATGGTCGGCCACTGCAAAGTTTTAAATGATATTTTGAATGCAGCCCCAAGACATAATTCTTTATCTAATCTTAATTGGAAGAGCTAGAGTGACTGAGAAGTCTAAATTTGTCTAAAGAGCTCTAGAAAAAGGCTTTCTTTCCTGCTTCATTTTGAAGGGCAAGTGGCTAGCTAGGTGGTTGGGGACAGTTGTGTTCATCATTTGCTAGGAGACCTAGGCAGAGCAGTGAAAGTGAGCCCCAAGAAGCACTCGTTATACAACAAAACAGGGTACACAGAGATCCAGGAAAAGAGGCAAAAGAAAGGGAATTGAAAAACCAGGATGACTGCCATTCTCAGCCCACAGCATCCACTGCTATTTCTACTGTCATGAACTAACCTAAGAAAGAGAGCTGAGGGCTGCATATAGCAGGAATCTTTGTCTTCAGACACTCCTGCATAGTCAAAAAGCAACATTTAAAAAGTGCTAGTTCATTCTTCCAAAAGCCACACTTGGAGGTTTTGCATACCACTCATTTGAAATGAGTTGGAATGGTTTTAATTGGCACTTACCTGAGAGGCTACCTCACTTTTCATTTCACCTAGCTCGCTCAAATGTGTAGTGAATTACTTTCCCGTCGGCAGCTGTTAAAAAGCATGATAAGACAGGATGATGTATACAAATGATTTCTTCTCCAGAAGAATTCATCCAGAAGAATTGTCAAATTATTTTCAAATGGTTGTGGCTCTTATTGAAACATTGCCAGAGAAGTTTAAAGTGTTTGCTGAATTATGTGACATTGCTACTCGGTAGTTCTATCATAGAATCATGGGGTGTTTGGAGCAGGATGTACTTGAAGGATTGTCTCTTCCACAGTACTTACCTTTTCAAATGAGATAAGAGATCCAGAGCATTTAGGTGTTTTGAGTAAACCAAAGATTAAAAAGTGCCTCCAGAAAACCTAAAAGATCACAGTCACTTACAATTAAGTGAATGAAAGGAGTCTAAAGAAGTCTTTGTAAGTGACAGACAGGACATGGGAAGTGGAAGTCACAGAAGGGACAAGTTGCTGAGAGAAGGAGTATCTTGTTGGCATTGGTTACACCATTGAAAATAGTTATAGTCTCATGTAAGTTTTAGGCAGACAGAGATGAACATTTTCTAGGAACTATAGAAATGATCCCTGCAAGTAGAGTTTTGGAAAAAATGACTACATGAATTAAAGGGCCATGCTATCATTATGATGTATTGGGAAGGATTTAAAGTGACAATCAATTTTGATGTGATTTTAAATTACATCACAACTGTGATATGGCTCAATGAGTAAGGGCATCTGCCTCCAAATTTGATGACCTGACTTGGATCTCTGAGACCCACATGATGGAAGGATAGAACAGTCCCTCCAAGTTATCCTCTGACTCCCATGTGCATCCATGGCATGTGATCACACTGTCTCCAAATAAATAAGTGTAATAAGAATTCGTTAGATTCAATGTGGAAATTTTGGTTATTTAAGATTCAATTCTTATAGCTTCTGATTTCAAGATGTCCTGTTCCCTCACCAAGAACTGCCAGTCACCACCATCTCTGTAGGGTTAAGATGTTCATTTTCTGTGGCAGATGAGAACTCTGGACCTCCATTTACCCCAAAGAATCTTCTTGCTTTCTAGAGCTTGTTTTCTCCCAACACAGGCACCAGATTCAGCTCAGGAGCATGGCTTCAGTTGGCCGTGGCAAGGGCTTGGCATTTGGTATATGGAAGCATGGCTAGAAAACTGGTCAGACTCAAAGAAATTGGTCATCTTACTAAGCTCTCTTGGCAAGTGTTGTGACCTGGTGACTCCTTTCTTGGCTTGTGAGGAATTTTCTAATGCCCTGGGATGGCTAGGCTATCAGGGATATCACTAAAAGATGTGACCTTAAAATGATGACCTAATACAATATTACTTACATATAAAATCTTTTAAATCATTGTCATTGCACTGCTTCATGTAACCTTATTCACATGCATCATTCTAGTTCCTTGAAAACTTTGGGTTATTTGCATACTATTAAAGCAATTTTTAAATTTGCAAAAAAAAAAAGCAGATGAAGAACAATTGGGCAGCTATTCTGTGAGAAAGAATGCTGGTTGCATTTCATATCCATTCTCTCTTATTCCAGCAACAGAAGCCTGCTGCAGCCAGGCGTGTGTCCACTATGATAGAAGACAGTATTGTTCAAGCCATTTACAGCATGATGGAGCTACCTGACTAGATTTGGTTGAAAACGATGCGATCAGATTTGTTGTCTGGGAGCTCTAAGAGTACTAACCAAGAGGGATTGTAGCCTTTCTTTGTCTCTCATTTTTGCTGGCTGGATTCAGAGGAGTAGATACAGCTAGAGGATCAACTTGAACCCTAAGGTAATATGGGAAAAGTGGGGGGGCAAAGTGTGAAGGGGTAAGGGCTATTGACACCAGGATGCCCCATGCCATCTTTGGACCCCATTCTGTAGTTTCCTTTAGTCACAGAAAAAATAAATGTCTTTCTTTTTAAAGCCACTATTACCTTTAAATTTCCAGATATACTCTGCTAAATACAACCATAAATAATACATATTCAAAACACAACCTATGTAGGAAATTCAATCTACAAATCTTGCCAATAGATACCCTTTACTAAGTACCTTTCTGATGCACCATACATAGGGCTTAGAATGCTTTTGCATCATTGTATCGAACTTTTGGAGTCAGTTTCTCCTTAGATGCTGTGTAGAGACTTGAAAAGAATACTGGACAAGAAGTCCAGAAGCCTGAATTCTGTGCCACCTGACTCATTTGGTTGATGTGATGTTCTCCAATTAGCATTCCAATCTGTGTTTCTTCCTCTGTAAAATATGGATTCTGTGCTAAATAGTCTCTGTAATTTTATAAGCACTGAGGCTGCTTCCTCTGAAAGCTGGTTCTGGGTCCTACTGGCATATGCAAATATAGTTGGCTCTCCATATCCGTGGATACCACATCTGTAGAGTCAACTGAGTTGCAGACCAGAAATGCTGCTCTTAGAACTGCATCTGCACTGAACATGTGCAGGCTATCTTCTTGTCATCACTCCCTCAACAACTACTATTTTCACTGCATTTACATTCTATTTGATATTGTAAGTAGTCTAGAGATGACTTCAAGTATGCAAGAGTATGTGTATAGGTTAGATACAAAGCTACCCCATTTTGTATGAAGGACCCAAGCCTCTGGTGGTTTGAGTATTCTTAGAATGGGGAGGAAACCAGTCATATAACCAATCATTCTCAGATACCCAGGGACTTACCAAGTGCTTGGCATATGTAGGCAATTGTCCATCATTGGATTACATAGATATATGTATGTGTTGCTGAGAGGAGAGCCACTTAACTCAATTTTAAGGAATCTACATTTTAATTGTTCAAACATTGAGTCATAGAATTTTGAATGACCTGTGATGTTTCACTTAGGTTTACCATGTCTTTTGTATTTAGTGTTCTTTCTTTCATTGAGCCCTGCAGATTAAAATTTTACAAAGGTCTGCTTGCTCTATGGCTTACAGTAAGCGTTCTTTTTTAATTGTAATATTTTTTATTTAATGCCACAAAATACAGTTCTAACCATTTATTCCCATCTTAGACTTATCTGTTGGCTATGACAATTACCATGCATCCTTTCCCTACCATTAACTGTGCTCCATCGCTGTTTTAAAGCTATGTATCAGGAGAGCAAATGCTATTGTTCACTGAATGCCTCTGTGTTAAAGAGTTGATGGGACAATTAAATCAGAAGAGGGTTTTCTGGAGGAGCTGAGTTTTGATCTAGAGTTTCAAGGAGATGATAAATGTTGGTTGCCAGAGAGTTTGGGGGGCTATCTTTAAGGAGGCAAATTGTGTGTACAGAGGGTATCTTAAATGGAGTAAATGGTGTGTGCAATGACTCTGGGCTGGTTACCATGTAACAAAGCAGCATAGAGAGGGTGATGGAAGTGGGTCCAGTGTGAATATATTGGTTTGTAAACAGCTGTAATAAGGTATCTCAAAAAAAAAAAGAAGGAAATATTATTTTGGCTCAAATTTCAGAGGTTTCAGTCCGTAGTGGGCAGTGCTATGGCTGTGGGCCTGTAGTGAAGCTGAGCATCATGGAGGAAAAGATACTGGAAGCAGAGGTCGCCACATCATGGCAGCTGGACAGCAGTGAGTAAAGGATCCAGGACAAGTTACACTCTATAAGATGCACTCCCAAGTGGCACACTTCCTTCAAATAGACACCATCTCATAGCCCATTCAGTATACATTCACCTGTTGTTAATATGTTGATGAGATTAGCATCTTATAAACCAGTTGCCTCTCAATAGCATCACTATCTGGGAATCAAGCCTTCAACAAATAAGCTCTTTGAGGTGACTCATCATATTCAAACTGTAACGGTAGGGCTTCAAGGCAATAGGACCCCAGAGCTTTCCTGCCATTTGGTTTTCTCCGTGACTTAGTCCTTGATACCAAACAGTCCCATTAAGACCAGTGTTCGTTAGACGTGGGAAGAGCTTATGTAGCAAAGAGATGGGTAAGAATATAACTCTGGGGGAAGTAATCTTAAAGATACAGAGCAAGCACAGCAGAATTATCACTGCAAGAATATGCCTCCTTGTGCAAGAGATATTTCCGTTTGCATATTTGGGTTTCATGCTTCATTGTGTATTTATGTGGTGTGGGTGAGATAAAGTTGCAAGGAGGAACTTAGAATTGCCTTGACTCTTCAAAGTTAAGTCAGCTGTGACTTCCCACTAATAAAGTATCTTCATGGGTTTAATTTTCCTTGCTGCTGTATCTGTGTGCACATATGCATGCACACATGTGATAGTTAATGGGAGGAGAATAAATAGGTAGCTGATTTATTGCGAGTGGTGTGTTTACCTGAGTGAATCATCACTGAAATTATCAGAAGTGTGAGAAATGGGAGAAGTCAATATATTTTAAGTATCGGCTCCAGTTCCAAATTACACAGCACAGACTTGCACATTCAGGGTAGTCCCTAACGACCAGTTTGGACGTTGTCACAGTAACAAAACACACGGCCATGTGTTTTGATTGAAGAGTCTATAGAAAACTGCAAATATAGAAGGCTATTTTCAAACTGCAAATTAAATTTACTAGTAGGCTGTGTTGCTTTCCGGAGGAGGTGCAGAGTCTTCTTTCTGGGCCATCTCCCAGGCGCTCTGCCATCTTGTGCGTGGCTGATGAATACACACTATCTATGCAGGCTTGCCATGCATATCCACAAAAGAAATTCCAGAGCACATCTTGAGAAAGAGAAGAAGGCCACAGCCTTCTCCTGGGCCTCTTTTTATAGAGCTTATTTCGTAGACTCCTTTCATCCACTCCCTTTCATCTATTCACCCACATGTACACATACAATCAGCATGGATTTGCTTTGCAACAATCATACATAAAACCCTCACAAAGCTTTGTGTTCTGATGTTTATCCAGTTTCAGCTTTAACTTCTCTTGGTGAGGTATAACCTATGATATGTGAATCAGTTATTGCTGGATGCCCCCTCACCAAAAGGCAGCCCAAGAGGCCTGTGCCATTCTGCACTTCTAGAAATCTGAACAGAACGTCAACCTCGTGTAAGTCACTACTGAGTTGGGTATTGTTTAAACCCTTGTAACTATTCCATGGCAGCATGACCTTGTCCTGCTGTCATCAGTGTGACATGGGTGTCATTCTTCACATCTCCTGAGACTCCTGCTTCTCTTCAGGCTCCAGAATTTTAAAATCATCCAATCTGATATTCTAGACAATAAATCCGAGGTTGGGGACAGAGTGCATAGCTCAATGAAACTTGCCACTCAATTCTCAGATCATTTGTTTGAGACACTGCTGTTTTCTTATCTGGAAGGAGTACTCGCTCTTTGTCTGCAAGACTCCAGAGCTTCAGTGGGATTATTTTCAGGTTTCTGGACATTTCTATTTTTGACTCTAAAACCTAAAATTTTTGAAAAACTAAACTAAATTTTCTGAGAAACCCCGACCTCAAAAGTCCTATCAAGGAAAATTAGAGCTCAGATTCCTCATTTTACTTCATCCCTATTGCAGAAAAAAGACACAACTTTGTATTTGAATAGAGTATCTTAAAAGTATGTTAAAATGAGGGTGGATGTAGGAACAAATGTGAATTTTTTTTGAACAGGAGAAAATTGCCAAATTTAAAATTTTATTTTCATTTCTTATTATTCTTTAAGTTCACTTTCCAGGTAAAGGGGGGAGTCTCTTATTTTTGTTTTTTGAAATGAGCATACAGAGAAATGAGGTTAACTGTATTTCTTACATGATTTGTTCTTGTTGGTCTTCTTCCCCTACTCCTTTCTCATGTTCCCCTCCCACTCTCTTGATGATTGTCCCTCTCCTCCCTGGCAGAGTCCCCATTCTGCTTTCATGTCACAAATATTCCATCAGCCTCCCCTTACCTTAACACTTCTTCTTCCTTACTCATGGTGGCATGCACATGTGCACACAAACACAGATTTAAATTCAAGCTCTGCATATGATAGAAAACATGCTATATTGTCTTCCTGAGTAAAATTTGTTTTACTTAACATCATGATTTCCAGTCCTATCCATTTTCCTGCTAATGTCAAAATTGCAGTTTTCTTTATGGCTCTATAAAATTCTATTGTCTACATATAGCACATTTTCTTTATCTGTTTATCTCTTGATGGACATGTAGGCTGGTTCCATACCCTGGCTAAGGTGAACAGTACAGCATTAAACATGGATGTGCAAATATCTCCATGGAAGAGTCCTTTGGGTATGTATCCAAGAGTTGTATAACTGGATCATATGCAGTTCAATTCTAACTATTTTTTTTTCAATGACTTCCATACTGATTTCCATAGTGGCTACACCAGTTTATATTCCTACAGCTGCAAAAAACAAGTTCCTCTTCCCTGTGCATTCCTGCTGGCATTTGTTGTCATTTGTTTTCTTGATAATAGCATTTCTGATCAGAGTGAGATGGAATCCCAAAGCAATTTAATTTGCTTTTCACCAATGGCTGAAGATGTTGAATGTATTCTCAAACATCCATTGGCCATTTGCATTTTTTCCTTTGAGAACAGTTTATCCAGGTCAGTAGCCCATTGGTTGATTAGATGATTTTGGATTTGGGTGTTTAAATTCTCATTATTTATATAGTCTCGGTTGATTTTTTTTCCCCTGTTCTGTGGGCTGCCTCTTCCCTCTGATGATTGTTTCTTTTTCTGTGCCAAAGCTTTTTAAATTAACATGATCCTATTTGTCAATTTTCATGGCTAACTTTCCCAAGCTACTGATGTCAAAATTCAGGAAGTATTTGCTTATGTTAGTATTTTGAAGTATTTCTTAGCAGCTGCAGTATTTCAGGTCTTCTGGGAAGGCTTGATCCATTTTGAATTGACTTTTTGCAGAGTGAGAGATATACATTTCATTCAATATTCTGCATGCAGACATCCAATTTTCCTAGCACCATTGTTAAAATGGATGTTTTTTCTCAATATGTATTTTGATATTTTGTCAAATAATACAATAATTAATAATAATAAGCGGTTACTGCAGCTGTGTGAATTTGTTTCCAGGTCCTCTCTTCTATTTCAGTGGTACTTGTGTCTATTTTATGATAGCGCCATACCATCTTGATCACTATAGCTCTGTGGCGTGATTTGAGATCAGGTGTTATGACACTTCCAACATTGCTGTTTGTTGAGGATCGTTTGTCTATTTGGGTCTTTTAATTGTGTTGATGGTGTCATTTTGTGTTACAAGGTGACACTTTCCTTCAGGTCCATTTGACTGATAAGTTGAGTCAACAGCAGAATCAACTTGTTGTTTCTCAATCATAGAGCTACCGCTTTGTGTTCCACTTACAGTCTCATTATATTTTGACCTATTTTGATAATGAGGCAGAGAACAGTATGACCCTTGATTACTGGAAAATGCAAGATTTTTTCCCTCAAGTCTCCAATAAGGACAGAGGGTATGCTGGGCAGCTTTCTGTCACTATTGATTAATGAAGGGGAAATCTTTTGTGTCACAGTTAGGAAAGTTTCAATCTAATTGCATTAGACCTGGTCAGGGCAGCACATGGCAGAAATGGATGGCAGAGCAAAACCATGCACCTCATGACCAGGATGCAAAGAAAGATAGGAAGATTTCAAGATACCCAACCCATTCACAAGTAAACCCCCAATCACCTAACTTCCTCCCACGGTGCCTCCCTCTTAAAGTTCTTGCCACCCTTCACTTGGCTAAGGATCAAGGTTTTAAGCATGCACTTTTGAGGAACACCCAAGAGCCAAACTCTAACAGGGTAATATTAGAAAGCAAACAAAGAGATTGGATCCTTGGTTTTCCAAGATTGAGGATGAACAAGGTGCTGCCAGGGAAGGGACTTACCTGAGGTTGAGTTCTCGTGGACTGCTAAATTATTCTTTCATCTGAAAATATGTTTTAAAAATCAGTACAAGTGCCATATGTAGACATAGCTAAAAGATGAAAGACGACCTCTCCTTTTAGATGTAAGGAGGCTCTAACTCATAGACTCCCAAATTTAAGTAAGATTAAATAGAATCCATAATTATACTATTTTCCATTTTTGCTTATTAGGTTTAAATATAAGGTGTCCCACACAAACTAATGTGGTAGCAGCAAGATCCTTTCTGCTCACACCTGTCTTGGTAGGTTCTGGAAGCTGGAGGAGTTAGGGCCTATGTAGAAGAATTGAGTCACTATAAGCAGGGCTGTGGGGGCTTTCTGACTTCTTGTCTTCCTCTCTCTGCTATTTGTCTTCAATAATGTGAAGAAGCTCCACTGTGTGCTGCTTCTGCTGCAGAGATATTCTGCCCAGACTCATAGGGCCAAGTGACCACGGTCTGCAGTCTCTGAACATGGGAATCAAAATCAGCATAAGTGCCATACGTAGACATATGTATTTCCCTCTAAAGATTATTTAGGTCTGACATTCTGTCACAGCAATGAAAGACATAACAAATACACTGCTGTAACAAATTACCACAGACTGGGGGGATTAAGCATCCATTATCCTCTCTCAGTCTGTGGGTCAAGTTTTAAGTACTACTATGTGTCTCACACAGGTCCTCTGCTGACAGTCTTGGGAGACTAAAATCTAGGTGCCGACAGGCTGGGCTCCTTCCTGGGGGCTCTTGGGAATTTCTCTCCCAAGGTCTGTGAGGTTCTTCCTTGAATTCAGCTCCTGAAGATTGCTGTACTGAGGTCCTAGCTCTGTTCTGCTTGAGCCGGAACCACTCTCAGCTCCCTGAGGCTCTCTCGTTCTTGTCCAAAGCCTCCCGGTCACATAATCCTTTCTAGCTCAGAGCCAGCAAAGGTTTAAATCCCTTTCACCCTTATAATCCCTTTGACTTTCTCTTCTGCCATTAGCTAGAGAAATAGATTCATTTTTAAGGGCTCACGAAAGCAGAGTAGGCCCACGGAGCTAATTGAGGAAAACCCTCTTAAAAACCACAGCCCCCACATCTCACAGTGTTTTTACTGTGTGAGCTAACAAATTTTCATAGATTAAGACATAGCCAGGTTTGCTATGCCTTTCTATGGTATGAAAAATTTTCTTGTAGAAAAATAAAATATAAAGCCTTTGATTAACGTCTTTGGAAGTCAAAATGCAATGAATGTACAACTATTACATTCTATTACAATGTAAAACTTTACATCAACAGAATAACCTAAGAAAACAAACAAACAAGTAAGTATGTAATTTCCAGTAAATGGTGGGCTTGGATGGACTTGATAAGATAGAAGTGATACAACAAATAGCAGAGAAGGAACTAGAGAGAAAGAAGACAGACAAACAAGAATGGGGATTATCTATTGGTTATAAAGATTATATAATATAATATCAATAGTATACAGAGGACAAAACAGGTATATGAATAAAGAAAAAGTCCCATGAGTAAAGATTGATTGATACCTCCCTGATCATCTAGGATTGCGTATCATCTATTACAGTGACATATTTCCTAATTTGTCTAAGAATTCCTCTTGATTCTAATTGCCCTGACATAGTTTATTATCAGTATCTTGATTTGGACAACATGTTTCATGGCAAATCCTCCATTTACAGGGTTCTGTTTGGAAGGGAGATTAACTATCTGCTTTTGGCACATTTAAGCTGTAGTCTGGAACATCTGAGACCACATGGATTGGTCTCAGAATCCTGAAAAATGTGTGAAATTCATTAGGGACTGACTTAGGTCTCTAAATCAAGTTTCTAATTCCTGAATCCATCTTGTGTTTTCTATTTATCTCTGACATTCACAGTTTGCAAGCTCTGTTAGTGGAACTGGAAAATGCCTGTGTTTATTTTTTAAAGTAATTTTCTTTCTCCCACTCTTAATATATCATCATGTAACACATAACTTTTAAATGTGACACTTTGCTTTTAGAGGAAGGAAAATGAAAACCCTTTATCTCCTAGATGTTAACTCAAAATATGTTCTCTGTTATTTTTTACTGCATTAAAATGTCAGCTTTTCCTTATCATTTGGGCCCTCTTTAAATACTTTAGATTCTTAGAAATTGTACCAATAGTTGCATACTAATAACTCTGTATTGATGGCACATATAGAAACAGTCTTAATAAATGAAAGACCGCCTGACACACAAAAGATTACCTCTGGCTTTGAAGAACTGTGTATCTGGTTTGGGGTTATTCAGTTACATATAAAGCACTTGACTTTGCAGTTATGATGTCAGCAGGGATGTTTATTTCATTACAAGATATTTTCAATTTTGGTTTCAGTAAAATTAATTTTCATGCCCTACAGATAATTTATTAAACAGTGTCTGTATTATTTCTGGATCTCAATGAATTTAGGACATAGTGAATTAGGTTGCTAACCAATTTATCACAGATAAAAATGGCCTGTGCACTGTGGTCTAATGACATGGCAGAGAGGTGAAAATGTCACCTTCACAGTCAGACAGACTATGATTCAACTCCAACTTTGTTTCTGAGGTGCCATGTGACCTCAGAAAAGGCTCATTTTTTTTTCTAACAACTAGTGTCTTCATGGACAAAACTATGATACCATGATACCATTAACAGCCCAAAGATGATGGAAGTATGATGTAGATTGACTTTAATGAGAAATACCCACCAGACATTCTGGTATCCTGAGTTGCAAATTGATGAGTTATCATCGCCTTTTTATGTGGAAATATCAGTCAGTGTGTCACCCCAGCCCCTCATCCAAACATAACCTCAACTATGATTCTGTACTGGAGGAATTTGTCTAAATTTAACATCTCTTGCATTCATTCTAATTAGAGTTGAAATTTTTTCTATTATACCTTCAGGTGTAATAAACTTCACTAAGGGAAGTTTAAGTATTCCATACAATCATTTTCCAAAGCAATAATATAAAATACTTTCTTAAAAGATGAGAAACTTTATGTTTTATGACATGCCTAGAAACAATAGCCCTGTTGTGTTGGCATTGATTGGCATTTTGATAGCAAATGGCTTTCAAGTTAAATTCTTTACCAGAAGAATTTAGCATCAGTCACTGTTGTTTAAAACAGTAAAAAATCTTTCTTTATGTTACTTTTTTTTCCGGAATAAAGTTTTAATACACTGCCCCCCACCCAGCAGCCTTTGATTGATCAGTGGGCACGGACTCCCAAAGCATTGGCTGCTGTCTGGTTTTGGCTTGTCCCCATGGGCTTTGTCCATGGTTGCTGACCATCGGCTTAAGCACTGGCCGTGCTTCCAGTATTTTGTGCCCAAAGGAATGGATCTCTGAAGACTCTATCTGTTTCTTGTGCCTTTCTTGGCTCGCTCTTTTTCCTTTTTTGTTTTCGTTTCCTTATTCCAAATGTTTTAGTTTTTTTAATTTTAATCGGGACCGTGTTTTATCTTATCATCATCCCTTTAGAAAGCCCATTTGTTTTCTAATTGAGAGACAAAGGAAAATGGGGTGGATCCCCAGATGGGAGGGAGGTGGGATGAAAAACAGATGAGTGAGAGAGGGACACTATTAAATTCTCAGGATATGTTATATGAGAAAAAGAATTTCCTCATTCAGGGCACATATAAGAGTATTATTTTTTGTTAGCTGTTCCTTCTGGTTTTCAGGCTCGTGCTTGAAAGACCTTGAAGCTTTGGCCAAGTGCCCCACAAAGTAATCATGTTTCCTGGTTTAACTGTGGGTTGTTTGGTTGGTGATTGTAAGGTTGTATGGTGCTCATTTGCACCACATGCACATGCGCACACACAACAAGCCAACACACACACACACACACACACACACACCCACACACCACCACCACACATTCATTTACTGGGGATTGATTCTTAGGTTTTGAGAATTGCAAAAAGAACTCTACTAGCTGAACTACATTTCTCTAGCCTTTTTTTAAAAAAAGCATTCAGAGCTGGCGGTGGTGGCGCACGCCTTTAAGCCCCAGGCATTCGGGGAGGCAGAAGCAGGCAAGCATTCCCCTGTGAGGCTTCAAGGCCAAAAGGCCTGGCTTACAGAGTGAGTTCCAGGATAGGCACCAAAAACTATACAACAGACAAAACCTGTCTTTGAAAACCAAAAAAAAAAAAAAATTATCAGACAAATTTCTCTCTAAAACTGATTAAGCTTGATCTTGGAACTGCTCTCCAGCTCAGCAGGCTTTGAACTTATGATGCTTGGTGCCCTCAGCTTCCTTAGTGGGTAGGATTACAGGCCTGTGACTTCCAAATCCAATGCCCTGGTTTATTATTTTATGCACTATTCTTCAGGCTGTTTCTGTGAGAGTAAACTAAGCATCACATCTTTGCAGTGGTACCCATGTTATTAAAGATTTTTTTTTGCATCCAAATTGTGTTTTTTCTCTTGGGAATGTGAAAATGGTACAACTGAGCACCAGCGCTGAGTAGTGCAGTTGGAGCAGGAGGGTAAGCCAGGTCTGCCCAGGTGCCTCAGAGTCTCCCACACGCAGTTTCCCCTCCATCAGAAGCAGGTGGGTTAGCTGATGGAGAGCAACTTACCAAGCTCTTTTGTTCTTCCTCAGCCTTCCCCAGGGTGAAGTTCCAGGGGTCTTCATCTGGCTTACAAGCTTCCTAATGGCTGCTGTGACTTAAAATGCCTGGATTTACAAGTAAAGGCACACAAGAAGCCACCAGTGGCAGGATGGAGCTAGGTGGAAAGCAGGGGGGGCTGCCATGCTTAGCAAAGTTGTTTCCCAGGGAAACCAGGAGGTGTTGGGAGCAGGGAAGCCCCCTGAGATATGAACAATGACTGTTTGTTCAACAAGCAGAGAACAGACGGAGAGCATATCAAAAACAAAAACGAAGACTCTATGCCAAAGCCAAAGGATGGCGATTGAAACCAGATTGTAAAAAGCTTTTATAATTTTAAGCTCATTAACTTTTATTGTTTTTTTTAAAGGGGGTGATAAACTGCTAGGAACAGGATGTTTTCCAGGCCTGAGCACTTTTATTTTTCTCCAGTAGTGATGTCAAGCTCTACAAGTTTCCTAAGAACAGAGTGGCCTTTCTGTGGTCACATTCAAATGTACTAGTGCCTCCATGAAAAAGGCACAGTGATCCAGCTGTGGACTCATGAACACATCCCTTGACACAACCTTGGCAGGTTAGGGTGGGTACATCCTGTCTCAAGAACCCCAGTAGCTTCAGAAAGGGATCAGCTGAGTTTGGGGGAGGTGGGATTGTAAGAGACTGCAACACTTCCAGTGCAAGCACCAGCCACTGGTCTTATTTTAGTTGATGACTGGTTTTATTACCCTATACACCTAGATGTGGAACTCTGATTTATTTGTCTAAGGAAAAGTATAAACTGTACGCTGAAATAAAAAATGTTTGAGTGAGAATAACTATTTATTGCTTAGTGGGCACCTGGCCTCACATGTTCCTGCCTTTGCTCAAACTTCTCATCATGACTCATTTTGCTTTCTCACCTGCCCCTTCAAATAGGCAACATCACTGCATCATTTTATAGATCAAGAGGCTGGTAAATGATAGAGTTGGGAAATCTGAAACTTAGGTGTGTTGTAGCTATTAGGATGGAGTGTATAGTACCCCATGCCAGGCCACTTGGAAGGAAAGGGATGCCCTTGTTGCCCTCACATTTTACATATATATATCTCACAGCTTCTATTGGAGCTTGTGGAGAAGTTGAAAGTAAAACAACTTTTAAATAAATAAAAATACCAAAGAATAAACAGGAAGAGAAGATATCTCTCTCATATTAAAACATTTTGGTGCAAGAATTCAAATCCAGGCAAAAAGTGAAAAAGTATTGAAGTTGGCATGCACTGGACTCGCGTTTGGCCATCAGCTGACTCTGCTTCCAGGAGGGTCTTCAGATGGTGGATCTACACTGACTCTCACCCTGAAAAACAATATTGGAAAGGTGACCATGAATTCAGCTGAGTTATGAAAACATGAAGTATGACTCGCTAGATTGTTTCTTTTATCATCTAACATCCCCTGGCACTTAGGTCATGTTCAGAGTTTGATCTACATCTGCACCTAGTCATTTAATGGACCCTCAAACCTGTAGAGACAGGGACCTGCAGGTGTCAACTCTACAGAGCAATATAGAGTCTGCTATGATTAGTGGAGCTCACTATGTGAGAGGAAAGAACTATGGAAGCGGTGATTGGGAATCCAACAGTATTTAGTTACTGGACATTTTCTCCTCCTTATTCAAAATACCTCTTTGTGATTTTACAACTTGATGCATGGCCTGATAGAAAACCCAGCTATCTTATTTGTTCACTAGGCATCTAAATGTTTTCATGTCTAAACTCTTAGCCATCTTTATGACATTTGATATGATTCAGTCATTTCACATTTAAATACTACTTGGCTGGATGTCCTCTGTTATACTATAAGTGTTACAATTTTATTCTTTTTTGTATATGTGGTATTTTCAGATACTAAAGGGGTTAACAAAATATGGCACAGTTGTTGGCATTTCTGTGTATTTATAGGGAAGGTTCAGATTAACATGACCTCTTAGTAAAAGGAAATTAATTGAGCTCATGCTGTGGAGCTAAATAAATCAGTGAGAAGAAAAATGGTGGCATTTACTAGTGGAAGTAATTAGATCAAAGAATTCCTGTTGTACTAAGTTGCTTCTGTTTGTTTCTGGAATGGCTGCTAATGTTTGATTCTCAGAGGGCTGCCAGACTTTTTACTATTTTGCCAACAACATTTCCTCTATTCCAAATGTTACTGAAAAACTAATCGATGCAGTAATTGATTTAACAACAGAATGATTTCAATAGTCACAATCTCCATGTCCCACCCTTGTTTTGTTGACTTTGTCTGGTAGATTGTCAATTTAATAGATCTTAAGACAGCAGGTATTCTTTGCTCCCTTAAAAAGAAGACTTCTCTGCACTCAAATGCATTTTAGGGTAGAACGTTTTACCGAGCAAGCCCTGTGCTGGAGCACAAACACAGTCCTCACTGACGACTAACTCACTCCAGAGAAGAGCTGAAGCATGTGACAATTCCATGCCTGCTTAGAGTTTGCAATAATCAAAATGATTTAGCTTCAGAAAAAAACATGGCTGAATCAGGCCTCCTGAGAGCTTGGATACTTGCCTGCTGCTGTGAGAAGGTTCAGGGTTGTTCTTTGTGAAGCTCTTTCTCTACTTGAATCACCTGCCTCAGCCTCTAGCCCCCAACTTCAGTGGTCAGGTGTGGTCACATCTCTCCCTGCACAGGCATATGAAGTATGAAATAGGAGCAAGTTAGAAACTGGTGACAAGGTGTATCACGGATGGATAGATGATAGATTAAAGAGAGATGGATAATAGGGCAGACATACGTCTATGCACATTCATAGCACACTTCATATCAAGACTAGAAGCATCTTCAACTGTCCATAAGCGTGGAATGTGGCTGAGAGTTCATGGAAAGGAAAAAATGGGAGTATAGAGTGGTTAGGGAGCCTGTAGAGCTATGAGATAAACTAACTTTGTTTCTAGAACTTGCCTTCTTTACTGATTCTTGACGATTTGTAGCTTCCCCAAAGCAGCAGAAATGAAACCACGTCTCTAGACATGAAAATCAGCTTAAACTGGATTTAAGACCAGGATTATGAACTGTAAAATTGAACCGGTAAAACAACCAGAGGAAAAATATGGAAAAAACCCCTATGAAATTGGTCTGGGTAAGGATTTATTTCTTCCAAGCCATGACAATCATGGTGGACTCTTCGGGTGCTTTTGTGATTTGCAGGATAGTGCACAGTACAAAAGTGAAACACCTGGCTAACATCTGTTAGTGATTTTTTATTTCTTTTCTTTTCTTTCTTTTCTTTTTTTTTAAGATATTACAGAGAATTAGTGAACAGTTGGATTAAGAGGTAAGGGGATCAAGGTGTGAAGGAGGGTTGTGCCGCCCACCACCTTCAGCAGTTCACCAGTCTGAGTGATCTCTGATACCCTGTCCTTTTGGGGGTTATGCTTCATATCATGGGCATGATGGTTACATCGATGGCCATTGGTGATGCTCTGACCTGGAGCAATCCTGGAGGTTGGAGAGGATTGCAGGCAATCTCAAAGCTCTGCTCCTTGCCTATGTCTTTTCTTTTAATAGAACCCTCATTCTGAAGAAATCCAGAGGCCACCAGCTGCCAGGCTTCTCATTAGCTTACAAAAGAGGCTCATTCATCAGCAATTGCAGGAATTTAAGGAGCTATTTAGGGAAAACCATGAGCAGAAACCAGAACAATTAATGTACACACACACTCACACACATATTCTTCCCTGTCTATAGTCTGTCTATCTCTCCTCTCTTTTTTCTATTCTATCTATATCTATCTATCTATCTATTATCTATCTATCTATCTATTCTCTCTGTCTGTCTCTCTCTCCCATGCGCACACACACATTTTACTTTACTAATATACTTAATATTGTTTATCTTACCAACCTTAGGCATTATATTAGGTCCTTCAGTCTACTGTAAAGTGGAGATAATTTTCATACCTGTTTTCTGGGATTAAATGAGACCATTCAAAGTGTTTAACCCTGGCACACGGGAGTGATTTCCATTGACTTAGCTGTCGATCTGGGTGCCCCACTTTCCGCTGTGAGACCAAAACAGGTAGGAGAGTGTCTCTTCTAGTTAAGAAACTTTGCAGGGGCACTAACCTAACAGTATGGAGAACTGGGGAAAGGACCTGAATCCCTACAGAACTGTCGCCTCGTCATCTCCCTGTCCACTTTAATCATAGGCTTGCCGGAACTAGAGAGCTCATCTCTAAGTGAGTTTTTAAAAATTCCATGGAAGTAAATTTGTTGTAATACCCTAGAAATATTTTATTACACAGCAAAGTGTAAAGTAAGAATTTGTCAATCATATCAAGCTGCAGAAAGGCAGTGAAAGGCAATTTGAGTAGAAAGTGTTCTGTGGCAAGTCACTTTTCTTTGTACATGGCTCAGCTTCCCCAACAGTAAAGGTAAATGTTATGTTAAAATCCTCTTTTCTGAGTGATGAGAAACTGGGAGATGTTCTCGTCATCTTCTATATTAACTTACCAATGTGTATTTTTATGTGATAGGGCACATTATTTCCATCAACTTTACAACTCTGACATCAACATACACACTGCTTTTTCTATGCTAGTGTGAAAGTCAAAATAAATGAATGCTTCAATGTAGCTAACAGTTTTAGAAATGTTACAATAAAGATGTAAAAATGATTTATAGCCACTAATTTTAAAAAAATAACTATCATTCTGAAAAAATGCCTTATGGAGTATAAAAGCTTAATTTTTGAAATAATATTTTAAAGATATAAATGATTATAACTTAAATTTGTACCTTGTAAATTCTGAGTTATGGTTTTGGTGGAGGGTTATGGTCTTGGTGTCTGTGTCTCCTCAAGGCTGTGCTGAAATCCTGACCTTCACCTGATAGAATCAGGAGATGGGGCCATAGGGAAGCAGGTCATGAAAATAGACTGCTCATGAATAACATTAGTGACCCTGTAAGAATATAAGGGACTGGGGATACAAACTAGTAGCAGAAGACTTGCCTAGGATGTGCCAATGCCTGGATCTGCCAAAAACTGAAGGTGAGGGCAATGAAGGAGTCCCTCACCCCATCCACTATGATCGGGCACAGCAACAAGGTACTGTCCATGAAACAAGAATATCTGTTGACCCTCTTGAGCTTGAACTTCCCAGCACCTAGAACTGTTTGGAATTGGTTTCTGTTTTTGTTTAAAGATTTATTTACTTCTATTTTATATGCATGAATGTTTGTACAACTATATTTATGTGTCCAACATACGTGTCTGGTGCCCACAGAGGTTAGAAGAAAGTAATGGATCTCCTAGAACTGGAACTACATATGGTTATAAGCCACCATGTGGGTGCTGAGAACTAAACCTGCGTCCTGCAGAAGAGCAACCATTGTTCTTAACTGCTGAGCCAACATTTTAGCCTCCAAGTTTCTGTTGTTTCTAAGCTCCCCAGTCTATTGTATTTTGTTACAGCACTACAAAACAGACCTGGGGGCTAGAAAAACAAGTGAGGCTGTGTTAAGTAGAACATAATATTGTCAAGAGTTGAAATGTATTCTTAATTACTCTTTGTAGTCATGATGAAAAGTAAGCATGGGTTTCCTAAAAACGACCAGGGACAGAGAGAAGTGGGGCATGGGTTTGGAAAGTTGCTCTTAAACCAGGCCCCAGGGAAACCCATAAGTAACTTGCTTGCGGGTGTATAGGAAAAAGATTGGAGACATTGGGCACTTACAAGAATTCAATAGTAGATAAACTATTAAAATTTGTTTTTAAAAATTCTAGTAGCAGAAATAGCATTTCTAGTAGCAGAAAGTGATGTTATTAAAAAATGTCAGTAGATATTGCTGTGATGGAAGAAAACTCTGCTGTCACCAGGATAAAGGGAGAATTAAAATAGTTTTGATCCTTGTGATTTCTGTGGGCCTCTCTAGCACTTTGTTTCTTCCTTTTCTCATGTGGTCTTCATTTACCATGGTCTCCTATTCCTTGTTCTCCCTCTCTGTTCTTGATCCAGCTCGGATCTCCCGCTCCCACAGGCTCTCTTTCCCTCAACCCTCGCTCTTCATTACTCCCACTCATGTCTAGGTTTCATGTAGATCTCAGCCATTTCTCCATCATTGGGCAATCCCCGTGTCTTTCTTAGGGTCCTGTTTTCCAGGTAGCCTCCCAGGTGATGTGAGTAGCAATCCAGTCATCCTTGTTCCATATCTAGTATCCTCCTATGAGTGAGTATATACCATATTTGTCTTTCTGAGTCTGGGTTACCTCACTTAGGATGATTTTTTCTAGATCCATCCATTTGCCTGCAAACCTCATGCTGCTGGCAATGGTTGAGAGACGACCAGAACTGACCTACTCTGGTTATGGGGTGGCCAAACATCCTAATAGTCATGCTAGAAACCCCACCCAACGACTGAGAGATCTGGATGCAGAGATCCATGGCTAGGCCCCGGGTGGAGCGCTGGGAGTCTAATTAGCGGAGAGAAGAGGAGGGTTTATATGAGCAAGAATTGTTGAAACCAAGGTTGGATAAAGCACAGGGACAAATAGCCAACGAATGGAATACACATGAACTATGAACCAAAGGCTGAGGGTCCCCAACTGGATCAGGCCCTCTGAATAGGTGAGACAGTTGATTGGCCTTGATCTGTTTGGGAGGCATCTAGGCAGTGGTGCCATGGTCCTGTGCTCACTGCATGAGATAGCTGTTTGAAACCTGGGGCTTATGCAGGGAGCTTGGCTCAGTCTGGGAGGAGGGGACTGGGACCTGCCTGGACTGAGTCTACCAGGTTGATCTCAGTCCTTGGGGGAGGCTTTGCCCTGGAGGAGGTGGGAATGGGGGTGGGCTGGGGGAAGGGAGAGGGGGCAGGAGAGGGGAGAACAAGGGAATCCGTGGCTGATATGTAGAACTGAATGGTATTATAAAATAAAATAAAAGGAAAAAAAAATAGTTTTGATCCAAACCACTAAATTAAAAAGAAAAAAAAACCAGGTATATAGTACACATCTGTGATCTTATCCCAGCACCGAAGAGGCTGAGGCATGAGTATTTTGACCTCAGGACCTGTCCAAGCTACAAAAAGACCCTGGCTCAAAAAAAGAGAAAGAAAGAGAGAGGGGAGAGAGAAGAGAAGAGAAGAAAAGAAGAAGAGAAAGAGAAGAAGAGAGAAAGAGGAAAGAAGAGAAGAGAAGAAGAAGAGAAGAAGAAGAGAAAGAAGAAGAAAGAGAAGAGAAGAGAGAGAAAGAGAAAGAGAAAGAAGAGAAGAGAATGACTGGAAGGGAGGCAGAACAGGAGAGAGAAAGGAACGGAGGGAAGGAGGGAGGGAGGGAGGACATGGGGGATATTCTCAGGTAGCAAATCCCTCTGCACCCCTGAAAATCACTGTGATTTTGTATATGGAATATGCCAGAATACTTGTATAATACATTGGACATTTTTAAAAGTTATTAAGCATACTTTGAACTTTAGAATTCAGGATGGAATAGATGGAAAATGATTCTTAGAAACCACAGTGAGTCTTTCCCAAGTGACTGAAGTATTTCAAAAGTCCATCCTGAAGCCTGAATTTTATCTCCATAAAATCATCAAGTCCATCTGCAGAATCACTGCAGCTGGTTGAAACTCAGGGGCTGTATTTCAAGGCCCAGAACGTCAATCATCAGGAAAGAAGAAGACATAATTTTAGAATAAGGGCTTAGGAATTGAATAATATGACAGAAAACTATTCCCAGAGCGTGCTACCACTCTCAGTACCTGGACCCATGATCAGAAGACGTCAGACCTCAAACATTCCTGTCATACTAGTTGCTAGGGCTTTGCTTGCCCCTCCTTAGTTTTCTAATTTCTGACTATGTATTTTGACTTCTTTCTTTAATAATAATTTAAGTGAGGGGCACGGGGAGATACAACAAGCTGTTTTTGAAAAAGCCTGGTGTCCTGGCTAGTTTTATGTCTGCTTGATACAAGTTAGAATCATTTTTGAGAAGAGGAGACCTCAGTTGAGAAAATTCTCCTACCAGGTTGGTTTGTGGGCAAACCTGTAGGATGTTTTCTTGTTTAATGACTGAGATATGTGAGCCCAGGTCACTGTGGGAGATTCTACACCTGAGCTGGTGGTCCTGGTGCTAAAAGAAAACATAAGAGCAAGCAAGCAATGAGAAACAAGCCAGTAAGCAGCACTCCTCCATGGCCTCTCTTTCAGTTCCTGCCTCCGGTTCCTGCCATTTTGAGCTCTTTCCCTGACTTCTCTCAGTGATGCAGAAATATGAAAAGGAACCAGAAAAGATGGAGAAACAGAGGTCAGTGAAGAAAGAGAAGGAATGGCATCCAAGAAAGATGAATAAAGAAAGCATTTCAAGAGCAGAGAATAGTAAGCCAGAGTAGATATTAACACTAAAAGGACAGCTTATGAACTAACAAGTATAGGTCCTTGATCACCATCCATTAAAATTGAGTGAATTTTTTAAAAGCTCTTTGAGAATGGGGTGTGATGGTAATCTAATTGTACTGAAATGTGATTTGATTTGTATGTTAATAAATAAGTTGCCCGGGGGGTCAGAGCTATTAGAGCCATAGCAAGAGTGTGGCGGTGGTGGCACACGCCTTTAATCCCATAGATATCTGTGTGTTCAGGGCATATAGCCAGCATTGGAGACATATGCCTTTAAGACCTAGGGGGCTTGTACATTCAGACAGTGACGAGGCAGTCACGTGTTTGGGTTTACAACCAATGAGAAGGCAGAACAACATACTTTAAATAGACAGGAAAATAGAGCCCTCTTTCGGGAAGCTGGACACTGCAGGCGGAAGGGTGAGATCTTAGCTCTGAGCTCTGACCTCTCGGCTTTCTCTTTTGCATTGTTTCTGTGTTTCTTATTTAATAAGACGGTTGGTTACATCAATAATGGGGAACATCTCCTATCATTTAGAATGCATTTGCTCCCAGATGACCACCACTCCACCACCTGCCAGCAGCTGCATTAGCACCCAGCAGAGCTGTGGCCTTAGGCATTGATGTTTCTTCCCTTTACTGATCCAAAGTAATATTTATTTCTTTAAAAGCCTGAATAGACTTTCCCCTTTTTCTGCTTGATTACATTGGTATTAGCAGTGGGAAAGTATGAATGTGCTCTATTTTCCTGACTGAAATTTCTTTCTTCTACAACTTTATCTTCTTCAGTAAATGCTTCCTTTATCCTCTGGCCTTCCCTGGCTTCATCATGATCAACCTCCAAGACTGTGGCTTTTGCAGTGACATTCTCAGATGGTGATCCCTTTCCTACCCAACTCCAAATGCAGCTGAGCTGGAGGTGGTGCAAATCTTTCATCCTATCATCTTGTCACAAAAAGGCATCTCTCCTTCATTTGTAATCATCGTATTTTGCATGCCTCCATTATATTTCTCATTTTTGTCAAATGTTACACCCTTGGTCACTGTCTTAGTTTGCTTTGTGTTGATGTAATAAACACCATCACCAAAAAGCAACTTGGGAAGGAAAGGGTTTATTGTTGTAGAATATTATTTTAAGATGTGTTACATTTGTTTATGTTGTGGAACATTTGTTCAATGATGCAAAGATGTATTGCATTCTTTTATGTTGCACTTGTTTAACTCTGTGAAGCTGGGTTACTTTGCCTGTCTAAAACACCTGATTGGGCTAATAAAGAGCTGAATGGCCAGTAGCAAGGCAGGAGAAAGGATAGGCCAGGCTGGCAGACAGAGAGAATAAATAGAAGGAAAAAAAGATATTGAGGAGCAAGAGAAAGAGGAAGACCCAGGGACAAGCCACATAGCCACACATCAAGCATGGAGTAAGAAGTAAAGAAAAATATATAGGATAAAGATAAAAGCCAGAGGCAAAAGTTTGATGGGATAATTTAAGTTAAGAAAAGCTGGCTAGAAATAAGCCAAGCTAAGGCAGCCATTCAAAAAATGACATTGTGTTTATTTGGGAGTTGGGTGGCAGGCCCCCCAAAGAGCCAAAGAGTAAAATAATAAAAAGAAACAGTAGTTTATATCATTTTGCAGCTTATAGTCCATCATTGAGGAAAGCCAAGGACCCTGGGGGCAGGATCTGAAGCAGAACATAGAGGAGTGCTGCTTACTGGCTTGCTCCTCATGGCTTGCTCAGCCTGCTTTCATATATAATCTAGGACCAGTAGCTCAGGGATGCCACCACCTGCAATGAGCTAAGTCCTTCTACACCAATTAATTAAGCAAGCAAGTGCCCCATAGACAAGCTTATAGGTCAGTATGATGGAAAGCAATTCCTCACTGAGAGTCCCTCCAGTTTGTGTCAAATTGACAAAAGTTAACCAACACAGTCATCTTTTGTTAAATTTTGGGTCATGTCTCTCCAAAATCATATGCTGAATTTCCTTAGGTATGTGACCAGGAACCTCAGTGTATGGAAATAGGATTTTTTTTTTTTTTTTTTTTTTTTTGTTTGGTTTTTCGAGACAGGGTTTCTCTGTGTAGCTTTGCGCCTTTCCTGGAGCTCACTTGTAGCCCAGGCTGGCCTCGAAACTCACAGAGATCCGCTGGCTCTTGCCTCCCGAGTGCTGGGATTAAAGGCGTGCGCCACCAACGCCCGGGCTGGAAATAGGATTTTTTTAAAACAGGGCAATCTAATGATGACATTAGGGTACCCCTAGTCCCATCTAGCTAGTGTCCTTAGAGAAAGAGAAAGTTGGAACAACAGACACAGGATGAGAAAGCCCTGTGAACACGCAGTGAGGTGACCATCTGTAAGCTGAGAGGAATGTTAGAAGAGCTCAAGTTTAACAATGCATTGGCCTTGAATTGTCTTGTGGTCTCAGCATCCTCTTGGCTACAATCCTAACCTCTCTGTGTTACAAGAGCTCAGGCTGCTCTATAAGACCCTTCTCTTCTTTCTGAGCCTGGTACCTGCAAGGAGGAGGGACCTTATGCTCTGCCATCATCTATATGGGAAGAAAAGATTATTCTAAATTCCTTGAAGCATCCTCTAGATCATCTCTTTCTAGAAAATAGTGAAAGCAAAGTTTATCACCTCCCCGATGGTATGGTTCTCATGGCTCTTCTCCTCCTCCTCCTTCCCATTTTACAATTCAGTTTATGATATGGGATCAATCCATATTACAAAATCTGATGTCTTCCAGGCTACTGAGTTTTATTGAAAGCATACATGTCTAAATGGAATTTAAAAAGAAAAACATACTTTTCATTGGTACAAATGAGTAAGAAAGAATCCCAGCTGCTGCAAATATAAGTCTCACATTAATTGATGCCTTTCTCCATTTTAACCAATGAAATCTCTAAGTATGAGATGACTAAACCTGAGATGGCTAAACTGAAGTGGTTTCTCTGCCTTGACCAGTAGCAGAAATTAATTAATGTTCTATTAATGCCTGTTTAGTACATCTGGCATGTTGTTGATCAGTGTTTCCATTTCCAGTGACCCTGTAATTGGTTCCCTTTTTTTGTGTGTGTTATGGTGTTTGTGTTTCAGTAGGATGGTAGCAGAGATGGACATGACACCACTAAGTCTCTTCATCCCAGGAGGGGTGTCAGTCAGCTTCCCATTGCTGTTACATCAGAGAAAGGCTAAGGGAAGAATGACTTGCTTTGGCATGTGGCTTCAGAGGTTCTAATCAATGGTCCATTGATTTCCATTGCTTCTGGACAGACAACAAGCAGAATGCAAGGTGGCTCACCTCAGAGTGGACAAGGAAGAGGAAGAGTGAAAGATGGAGAGAAGAAGCAGAGGGGAAGGAAAAGGGGGACAGGGATATGATACACCCTTCAAAGCATAACCCTAGTGACCCAGTTCCTCCCCAGGTAAGAACCTCATCAATGGACTAATAAATTGATGAGTCTCTACATTGAATGTTCTCTTAGTCCATTGATGAGGTTCTTACCTGGGAATCCACTGTGAGTAAGGACCAGGGCTTCAGTGTGTGAGGCTAGGGGAACATTCCATTCCAAACCACAAAGTCAGTATTTTTTCTATGTAATGAAATATAGTATCAAAAGTGATAATGTTGGTTGAGTGAAAGAAGTATTGAATAAAGAATTATTTTTTCATATAAGAAGCACACTGTTGATCTTTTTTATAATGCATTTAGATCATGAAGATTTATTTGGTATGAGTTATATACTCCCTATTGTCTGATGTTTACAGATCACCTTCAATCTTGAAAGAAATTTGTGGAAACAGACATCATTATTAAGACACTACAAAATACATGGGTTTTTGAGCTAGAGTTAATAGAACTGACAGTCTGATTCTTCACCCAGCTGGCGGCTACATTTTTTGCCAGATTCCACTTAAATAGGCAGGCTTCTGCATTAGTTATCTCTCATGGCTGTGATAGAATACCTGACAGAGCACCTAGGGGTGGGGAGGCAGCTTATGTTGCTTCATGGTTTTGCAATGGTTCTCACCCTTACTAAGATTGTGACCCTTTAGTACAGTTCCTCATGTTGTGGTGATCCCAACCATAAAATTATTTTCATTGCTACTTCATAACTATAATTTTGCTATTGTTATGGATTACAGTGTAAATAACTGATATGAACAAATATTGATATGTGACCCTTTGAAAAGGGTCGTTTGACCCCCAAAGGGGTTGTGGCCCACAGGTTGAAAACTGTTGCTTTAGAGGATTTCAGTCCACAATGGTCAAACAGCAACTCAGGTTGTGGTCCCTGGAGCTTTGGCCAGCAATGTGGTCTTCTCATGGAGGCATATGAGAAACAAAGCAGCTTATCCACAGCTGGACATAAGCTTTAGACGGTCTCCTCTAGGGATGTACTTATGCTAGCCAATGTTCATTTTCCAGAAGGTTCCATGGCCTTCAAATTCATGCCATGAACTGGGCTTGAACATTCAAAACATGAGCCTGTAGAGGGATCCTTTAGATTCAAACTAGAACACTGTAGGCTAAATGTCCAAGGGCATATGCTCTGCTGTCAGATGACCTGCATTCAAAGTTGCAGGCCAGCAGTGACTCTCTCTAAATCTGTGTGCCATAGAACTGAACCACTCTGCATATTCACTTACTCACAAAACAGTGCCTTCTATTTATTATGTACCAGTCATTATTATGATTCTTAACTGCAAGAAGCAGAAAGCAGCTTGAATTAATGAAAACTTAATGCTTAAATGTTCTTTTAAATGGGGTATCTCGTAGAAGACAGGATGTGATTCTAGCTAATCTATGGTTTAGGAACACTCTTTCTTCTTCTCTGTATAATGGATTTACTCCCTCTTGCTGTAGACCAGATTTTCACCCATTCTACTTGGTAGGAGCAATGGCCCCTACTCACAGCACCCAAGGTCATGACTATTCTACAGGACAGCTGGACTGCTCTGCAGATTCACAGGGGCAGTCCTAACTGGCTGAGCTTCAGTCAAGCCTCCCTTGGGTCAACTCATGGGTTCAAGAAAAAGAGTGGTGGTGGGTTGGAACACCTGTGGAGCCCATAGGAGGACATCATTCATCTGCTCTGTCACTCTCCCCCTCATTCTCTCCAGACAGGGTCTGTCACAGAACCTGGTGCTAGGCTGACCGCCAGCCAGTCCCATTCATCCTCCTGTCTCTGTCCCCACAACATGGCACCCGCAGGGCCTTTCTCAGCTTTTGAATGTAGGTTCTGGGGAATCAAACTCAGGTCTGAAGGTTTGCACAGAATGCATTCTCTTCCTCTGAGCCATATTCCCCATCTTCCCCGTACTGGTTTGCCATCTTTACATAGTGGCCTATTACTGTCCTTCAGCACACTCAAGATACAGCTCCTGTCCATCACTAAATTCATACATAGATACAACACATTTCTGGTCTCATTCACCACTCCCCCTCTCTTATCCCCTCATAACCTCCACAACCCCCTCTACTCCTCCCTGCAAGTCCTCTACCAACTATCATGTCTTTTGTTTTGTTCTGGGTTTATTTTATTTTTTAGTCTGGGTCACCCACATGGACATGTGTGTGTATCATGTACTCATCAGTCTTAAATAAACCTCAAAATTCAATGCTTCTAAAAACTAATCTAGATTCTTCTGTAACACCCATAATATCCCATCTGCCTAAAATCATAACATTTCATATTTGAATGAACGGATCACCTTTCATGAACATTGGTAAATCACCCCCTTCTTTACTTCATGTAGCCAAACACTTCCATTTTCTTTTACCTTCCAATATGTATATATTGAGTTACCATTAGGAAAGCAATCACTGTCTTCCCTGGAGAGTCACATGATTATACCTTCTATACTATACCTCTGTTACAAAGCAATGAGATATTGAGATGGTTTGCAGCCACCACATAATTTACCTCATCCTGATTAATGTCATAATTTGAATTACATATTTCTCTTAGTTATTAACTTACTGTCCTCCTCCATCACTAAATTATTAGCTCTATTAATACAGGAATCATTTTTATTTTCTGTATCCTTGGAATCAACAGCATTGTAGGAATTTGAAAATAATTTATGTTCTTTAAACATGTTAAATGGGGCCAGCAAGGTGGCTTGGTTAAAAAAAAAAAGGGGGGGGCACTTGCCACTAAGCCTGATGAACTAAGCTCAATCCCCAGGACCACATGGTAGAAGAAGAGAACCCACTTCGGCAAATTCTCCTCTGAGTTCTGCACATATGTACTGTGTGCAAGTGTCTTCAACCCCACACACAATAAATAAAATAATAAAAAAGGATATGTTGAACGAAGAGCTAGAAAGATTGCTCGGTTGTTAAGATGACTTACTTTCTTGTAAAGGACTTAAGTTAGGCTCTCAGGTCCCAGGAAATGTGGCTCACAACACTTGTAACCCCAGCTCCAAGGGATCTGGTGCCCTCTTTTGGCTTCACAGGCGCTATGCTTACACACGCATTGGGATTAAAGCCGTATGCCACCACTGCCTGGCTTGACACTTTTTAATATATAGTTGATAAGATTTTGTCAATAGAAGACACACACATACCTTTGTGAAGGCTAGTTTTGCATCTATTTGACATGCTAGCATCTTGGAAGAGGAAAACTCAATTGAGAAAATGCCTCCACTAGACTGGCCTGTAGACAAACCAGTGGTACAGTTTCTTGATTGATGATTGATATGAAAAGGCTCATATCAGTTTAGTATGGATGTTGCCACCCCTGGGCCGGTGGTCTTGGGTGATACAAGAAATCATGCTGAGCAAGCCATGAGGAGCAAGCCGTAAGTAATGTTCCTCCATGGACTCTGCATCTAATCCTGACTCTGGGTTCTTGCCTTGCGTTCCTGATCTGATGCACCTGAATGATGGACTACAAGCTATAAAATAAACAAGTCCTATCCTCCCCAAGTTGCTTTTAGTCATGCTGCTTTATCCCACAACACAATAAGGCCATCATTAATGTAGTAATAGTGGCTTCTGTTGGGAATGACCTGGATGTTGTATTTTCTATGAACCGATCTTTATCCTTGTTTCCACATGTTACCATGGTATGATTTGAATCTGATGCCACTGGCTCATGTTTGGAGGCAGGGCCTGGCTGGAGGAAGTATATCACTAGGGCAGGACTTTGAATGCCTGTTCCAGCACAAATTTTCCACTTCTGGTCTGTACCATGTGAGCATTTATTATTGCACACTCCCTGCCAGGATCCCCACTATGCCTTCCACAACCTTAAACATGACTGAGCTTCTGGAACCATAAGTGAAATAAAACTGCCCTCCCTTAGGTTCTCTCTCCACAGGGACACAGATCCACCAGCAATTCTGGTGGAGGAAGCTTCAGTGGATTGCAGCTACTTCCTGTGAAATGGTCTCTGTTCACCAGCTCCTTGGGGCAGGGACCTGTATTTACGTTGAGGGGAATGTGAACACATGCATTGAAATTTTTCATAGTCTTGTTTAGCCCTCATAAGGAACATTCTGGAAGTGTTACAGGCTCAAAAGTCTCAAACAACCATCAAACAAACAAACAAAAACAAAGATTGAAAACAAAAACCACAGCTGAGCTTGACATCTCATAACTGATTAACAGCTGCTCTTGCTGCTTTTCTGTCAGCTTTCTGGCTGCTTCCCCTTCATCCCTCCTAACTCACTCAGTCTGATGACCAAAGGTCTCTGGTATAACAGTCCTTGTTTGACCTTCCGCTGCCTTCCCAGAATTCCTCTCTAAACTCAGCTGTTGCACACATCATCTGCAGGAACAGATAAATTGCAATCTTGCTTCCTCTTGAAATCTGAACAACCTATAATCATCCTTCACAGATGCTGTGAATGTCTCATTGTGTTCTCAAACAGGAGGCTATTTTTTAAACATAATTTTCAAATTGGACTTCGGAAAATGAGGTGGACAAATTTCTGCATTTACACAAATAAGTGCTTGAAGTCCATCCCATTAAGGAGTTTTTAATTAAAAAGAACAGCCCACAGGTGCCTCATTGTTGAAGCATGCTGGATCATTCAGCAGCCTTTGGAGAAACAGAATAGTTCGCCCATGCTTAAATCCTCTAGACAAAATTAACCCTAGCCAAGAGCGGCTGGCATTAGAGACTCAGGTAATTTTGTTTGAAATGCTAGGAGTTCCTCAGTTTCATTTCTTTAAGTCTCCCAGAATAGTGTTGGAAGGGTAATCATGACTCAATTCTTTATTTCTTTCTAATGCTGTCATTTTAATCTGAATTTCAAAAAAAATGGCAGCTGACAATGCCACCATGGGAAAGCCAGAAGCAGAAATATAAATGGGGAGGATAATTTCTTCCTCACTACTCAACTACAATCTTCCTGAAAGAAGAGGTAGTTTATATACCCTTCATGGCTCAGTCTTACACAGGCCACGTGATTGCCTTCCCTGAGACTGGACAGTGCTTTCTCTTAATAAGTTATGAGCTCAGATAGTCATGCTTTAACTGAGAATGGATTTCAGAGGTCAGTCACTTTATTTCTCAGGAGAGCAAAATCTTCTTTGTCCCCTCTTCTGACTGCCAGTCTAATAGAGTTCATCAGGTCACTTTGTATATTAGTGGAAGAAGATGAGACTGAGAAGGAAGCCAGAGATAGACAGGAGTGGGAATCAGATGGCAATTAACAGAGCACTTGATAGAAGCAGGGTTCTATCATTAATAATGATGATGTTTAGCTGTAATTAAAGGGGTTTATGGATTGTTCTTGCTGTGTACTCAGAGTAGAGGTCCTCAGCTGCCTAACACCTGCATTTCCTGGAGGATGTGGTCTACATTAAAGATTCTAAAACTAGAGCTCAGGCTGCCTTCACTGTAGAGTACTTTCCTAGCATGTATGATGTTTTGGTTCAAAGCCCAGCACCATTTAAATATAAACACATAAATAAGAATTCAGATCCAAGACCAGGAACCTATAATTTGTTTCTGATGCGTAGCTGATTATAAACTAGGCTGTTTTAATAACACTTAGTAGGATTGTTCTCTACCTTGAGAAGGAATAATGACTTTTTTGCTAGATCCTCACAAATGATCAGATGTATCATAAAAGAAAACAACTCATATTTATGTGTGTGTAGTTGTATTACGAAGAAAGCTGTAGATGTGATTGGAAACCTGCCTGAAGAAAGGCTAACCTGAGCATTTATGTCTTGTTAAATGAAGTCAGGAGAGTCAAGAGGGAGTGACACATGTAGATAGGACAATAGAATGGGTCCAGAAGTATGGTGAACAGTATCTTCTTTCTTTTCTTTTTCCTTTGATTGCCCCTGGCTTCTGTCCCAGCTGTGACTTAACATTGGCACCTCTCAGTTTCATAATTCTGAACGAGACAGAAAGTGAAGAGCATAGAGCAGTGAGGCTTGCTGCACCTCCTGTGCACGGTCCTTTGTTAGAACAGCAACCTGGAGTCCGTGGTAGGAGTGGCTGACTACAGGAACTCTGTGCTCTCCCCCACCCTAATGTTAAGTGTCTATGGAATCGCTTTATCTTTGGCATTGGTCTTGACAGACAGCTGCTGCAAACTCTATCTTCCAACAACAGACACTGAACTCTCTAGAACTTACAGACAATTAAGAGCAACTCAGGATGGAACTGTCATCGGGATTGACTGACTATTTCTCTAACCCAGAGTGAAATGAACATAGTCGGTGTCATAGCTGGAGAATTACAGTGGCTTCACCTTCCACCAACCTTGTGCCCAAGGGTCATGAGGGAGATAGCAGAGAGTTATGATGCCTTCAATACAAAGAACAAGTCAATGTCTAACCCAAGAAAGGCTATGTGCTTTCCGCAGGATTTCTGACTATATGCAATGATAAGCCTTAGAGAAATGCTTGGTTAGGCTTGTGGAAGTATTACTGTTGTTTATGTTGAAGTGTCTGAAATAACTTCCCTGGGACTGTTTCTATCTTAGCAGCTGGTACAAAAGCATCTACCGAGGTCAGGCTTAGTAGATCTTCCCTGTGAGTTAGAAAATCATATGAGCCTTCAAAGACATGTGTATTTTCAGTCTGTGCTCAGTGGAGACGTGGCATCTGCAACCATAATGTACATTGTCACTTGTGTGTGACAGGGTGAACAGTATGGATGTGCCCCAGCAGCCTCACCTCTTCCATGGGCTGACCTCTCCTCAGCCTCCTCTGCACTGTGGGAACTAGCACTTCCTGCACTGTGGGGTCTGCCTGCCTGCTGCTCTGCTCTCTGTTCTCTGTGACTTTCTTGATGTCTTGAGATAAAGGAATTGTTTTTAATCTTAGTACTAAGCTCTAACTGGCCTTGATGATGAAATATTTTTAAAATTATACCTCTGGTTTCCTAGGTGATAATTTAAAATCATTACTCTTTGTCTCCAACCTGTGTAGAAGCTACTCCATGTCATTTTTGTGCCACTCCCGGCTTTAATGTGATTTCCATACTATAACTCCCTTCTAAGTGGCAGGACACCCTTGTCATCTGTAAAAGCACATCGTGTGATTACAATGTGACCATTATCAAGATACTTACCAGAAGATCTAACAGGGATAAACAGATTAATCAAATAGAATTTCGGAGTTAAGGATGGTTATGCTACATATTTTCTTAATCCTTTATTTGCAGATAACTCAAGCATCTACCTTTTGAAACTATATGTTTTTTTCAATATCCATAATAAAGAATTTTTTTATAGAAACACTCAGGAAAAAATTAGGCATTGTTACAGTCTGCTTTCAGTTTGCTTTGGGCCAAAATAAAAAGTCAAGAATGCTGCATTTTTTAAAATATTCTTTTGTACTTTCTCTCCTGGAAAGGGTACACTGACCCCATGTCACACAAGAAATCTGGGTCATCAAACATCATGTACGACACATCTTGTTTAATAACACAGGCGTGACGCCTGTAAGAAGAAAGTTAGACTCTGAGAAATTCACTTGGTTAAATAATGAAACAAAGAATCTACTGTTTTCTGGTGCTGTTTTCAAGCTCTAAGCAGTGAAGTAGATACGGCTTCCAAGGATACTCATGCCTTAATCACTGGAACTAACCATATTATGTGGGAAACACAATTTTATAGATATTGTTAAGGTTATATTTCTTTAATATCTTCAATTATGACTCTATTATATTTATTTATTTACAGCACTGGGGATTGAACCTAAGTCCTCAAACATGCTAAGCAAGTCCCAGCTTTCCACAGCTAGTGCAGGAGAAGTAGAAGTAGAGAAAGTTGGGCATTTGAAGCAGGAGACAGAAAACATGAAGATGCTAGAGCTTAAGGACTGTAAAAGACGCGGGCGGTGTGGCGCACGCCTTTAATCCCAGCACTCGGAGGCAGAGCTAGGCGGATCTCTGTGAGTTCGAGGCAAGCCTGGCTACCAAGTGAGTTCCGGAAAGGCGCAAAGCTACACAGAGAAACCCTGTCTCGAAAACCAAAAAAAAAAAAAAAAAGGACTGTAAAGAAGTTCCCAGCTAGCAATCAGAAGGAAGTAGGACCTTTCTCCCATTCCATGTGGGGATGCACTCGCTCAACACCAGGAATGAGCTTGTAAATGGATTCTTCACTGAGAACATCTCACCTAGATACATGGTATTTTGTTTTTTGTGGCAGAGGAGGTAAAAAACTCGTCAAACATGAATTCCGTGTATACAGTGCAGCTTTATTGCTCTTGGTCTTCATTGTGTATGTTAGCTCTTTGTACTTCCTCTTCTACATATCTGTTTTTTGTTGTTGTTGTTGTTTTTTTTTTTTTTTTTTTTTTTTTTGGTTTTTCGAGACAGGGTTTCTCTGTGTAGCTTTGCGCCTTTCCTGGATCTCACTTGTAGACCAGGCTGGCTTGAACTCACAAAGATCGCCTGCCTCTGCTCCCGAGTGCTGGGACTAAAGGCGTGCGCCACCACCGCCCGGCCATATCTGTTTTTATTAACCCTCTGCCTATCTTCCATGTTCCCTGTCATGCCTCTGCTCGTTGTCAACTTTATTACATACATCTGGAATTAACTAAAACCCAAGTCACTGGAACACACCTGTGAGGGATTTTTTTTAGTTAATTGGACCATTTGAAGTAGGAAGACCCACCTTAAATCTACTTCACCTGAGGTCAGAAAGACCCCCCCCAATCTGAGCCATACCTTCTCATATATAAGGACAAGGAAAAAAAGACGTCCTTGTTCTTTACCAGCTTGCCATGCTCTAGCTCAAGTCATTCCTTCACTGGCATTAGAACCCACTTCTTCAAGATTCTGCTGTACACTGAAGACCAGCTGAGAATCCAGCCTTGTGGACTGAACAACAACCGGATTCATGACTGGCTGTTGGTAGACAGCAATTGTTGGACTAGGAGGACTGTATCTTGTAAGCCACTCTAATACCCCCTCTCATAACTCTCTCTCTCTCTCTCTCTCTCTCTCTCTCTCTCTCCTGTTTCTCTAGAGCAGTGGTTCCACCCTTTGTAATGCTGCAGTCCCTTAATACAGTTCCTCATGTTGTGGCGACCCCTAAATAAAAAAAAAATTGTTGCTACTTCATAACTGTATTCTTGGTACTGTTATGAATAGTAATGTAAATATCTGATATGTGACCCCCATGAAAGGTCATTCATGACCCAAAGGTTGAGAACTGCTGCTCTAGAGACATCCCCTGACTAATATAAACACCCTCCCATTATCCCTTTTTGTGTTGTTGCTCTCTGTCGATTTCCTCTTAATGGCTGCGGCACCACAGCTGAGGAAAATCAACTTACTGAGGAAGAATTGTTTGGCACATAGTTTGATGGCTCTTAAAATCCATTGAAGTCAGCTGAACAAGCATGGCATTCCCACAGTAACTGAGTTACTAAATTCATTGGTTTTAGTGTTCATCTTTGAGGCTTTGGGCAACTCTTAATGCCTTTGACACTGGCCTCTACATAAACGTGCTTCATCTGCTTACAGCTAGCTCCAATAAACTGTAATGTCAACAGTCACATTCCCTCCAGTTTCCTTGTCTGTGGCTGGGGAAAGCGTCTAACAACTTGAACTTTGTTGGTGAAGGTTTTAAGAATAAACCTCACTAAATCCTAGGGATTGTTTCACCCCTAAGAGCTCGGATTCCACTCCTCCTGTAGGCGAAGTTTTCCTGTCCCACCAGGTCTTTCAGTCCCAAATAAACACACAGAGGCTTATATTAATTATCAACTGTTTGGCCTATGGCTCAGGCTTATCATTAACTAGCTACATCTTAAATTAACTCATTTCTATTAATCTATGTTTTGCCACATGGCTTTGTGCATTACTTGTGTTCCACTACATTTTGCTTTCCCAGAAGTTGTCAGCATCTCCTCTGGCTCCAATTTCTTTCCTCTCTCTGCTTGGATTCCCAGCCTGGCTCTATTCTGCCTTGGCATAGTCATAGAAGCTTCTGTATTAACAGTGTAGCAACACATATTCACAGCATACAGAAAGACAATTCCACAGCCTCTCCATCAACAGCACTCACTCTGCTCTGGTGAATGTATCTTCACCGTAATTCAGCGGTGACCATTTGTGACCATGTTAAGAGGTGGGGCCTTGCCTCCAGCTTCACAGAGTAACATTCATTCAGAGAGGTCTCTCAACACCCAGTAGCTCTGTCTCCTCTGCTGTGGGATAGCACAGACTTCATTCTAACTTGTTCTCATGCTTCAGCCATGTGGGGATCAATCAGCAAGAGGCTGTCACAGCACCAGATGCATGGCCTGCATGGTGGACATCCGGCTTCCAGAACATGAGAGAACGTTCTAGTCTATATACATTACCACAGCTGTAGACTCCGCTATTGCTTCACAAAGGTACTAAGACACTGTAGCCTGCAATTTCAGAGTCACCCCTGATAATAAAACTTCAAGGCGTTTTCTCTGAGTCTCCTCCCCTATTCCTCTGCCTTGCTCTTCTCTGAAGCATGGCAGAGGCAACTCACATGGGCTCCCCTTCACTCACACTCATGTGCTGAATTCCTCAATCGCACTTCGTGGCTTTTTGCACATTTTTCTTAGAGCCCTTAATGGTCCTTGGGAAATCTCACTTGTCTCTAGTCTCTATACCACAAAAAAACTGGTGATAAAGACAACTGTTTGTCTACACCAGCACCGGGGAAGCATACATGCAGCTTCCACATGATCTCGAAGGACTGAAGTGGCTATTACTGTCATTCAACTTTATAAACAAGGCAGTGGAAACTCAGAGGATTTAAATAATGTAGAAAGCCAACACGAACACACGTGCCTGTAATCCCAGCACTCTGGAGGGTGAGAGGAAGGATCCTGAGCTAGTTATAGAGGGAGACCTTGTGCAGAGATAAAAGGGGGGGAAGCAGTAAAAGTACTTTGGTGTTCATAAGTATCGGTGACTACAAATACAACTCATCTTTTTTTTGTTTGTTTGTTGAGATGGGTTTCTCTGTGTACAGCCCTGGCTGTCTAGAGCTTGATGTGCAGACAGGCTGGCCTTCAAAGTCACAGAGATCCGCCGCCTCTGCCTCCCAAGTGCTGGGATTAAAGGACACACCGGCAATACAACTCATTCTCAAAAGCTTGCCCAGTGTCTCCCGTTTTACATAACACTGCATCTGTAAACTTACCAGTCACTGTTCAGATTCTCACAGGACCTCTTTTGTGGGGTCAGGGTTCACAAATGATGCCACACCTTAAACTGTTTCACTCGTTTCCTTGGACCATGTCAATACCCAAGCAGCCTCTTGCTATCTACCAGCAGTGAGTGAGAGAAGAGCAGCCCACTTTAAATATACTTATGAGCTCTTCTTCATTACTGCTGATCCAATGGCTGGGGTAGGCCATCTTGATGCCTTAATTTGCATTTCCTGAATAATTCATGGATTTGGAGCATCTCTTCGTCTATTTAACTATAGGACTGTCTTTTGTGAATTACATTTTGAGTATGGAATTACATTGTCACACCCAATCAAGACTGATGCCTTTGGCTTTCCTCAATGATTTATAAATTACGGGATTTAACTCTCAGTCTCTCATGTGACTTGTACTTTTTTTCCTTCTGTCATTTATCTTTTTTCCTTGTTTTGAATTATTTAACATTCTAAATTTTTCTCAAACTTCCTTTTCTCAGTAGAAGTGCTTTCTCCTGCATAGCTTCAGAGATTCCTGTTTTGCTTAAGACTTTGTTTCATTTGTTTTTAATTTCTTTTATTTTATTTATTTATTTTTTATTTTACAAACCATTCAGTTCCAATAATAGCCACAGAATTCCCAATGCTCTCCCCTCCTCCCCAGCCACCCCCATTCCACTCCTCCAGATCAAGGTCTCCCCGAGGACGGGATCGACCTGATAAACTCAGTCAGGCAGTCCAGTTCCCCCCTCCCAGACCGAGCCAAGTGTACCTGCATAGTCCCAGGATTCAAACAGCCAACTCATTCACAAGCCCAGGACCGGCACCACCGCCCAGCTAACCTCCCAACAGACAAGCCAATGACTGTCTCACCCATTCAGAGGTCCTGACCCAGTTGGGGGCCCTCAGCTCTTGTTCATAGTTCATTGTCTTCCATTCATTTGTTATTTGTCCCTGTGCTTTATCCAACTTGCTTCAACAATTCTCGTATCATAACCCTCCTCTTTCTACTAATTAGACTCCAGTGTTCCACAGGGCCAGCCGTGGATGTCTGCATACAGATCCTCAGTCCTTGATGGGTTTATGGCAAACTATCAGTGTTTGCCATCTCATCACCAGAGTAGGTCAGTCCCCGACGTCTCTCGACATGCCAGCAGTCTTTTGCAGGGTATCTTTGTGGATCTCGTGGGCCTCCCTAGCTCTCTGCTTCCTCCTTCTCATGTGGTCTTCATTTACCATGGTTCCTATTCCTTGTTCTCCTCTCTTTTCTGATCAAGCTAGATTCTGCTCTCTTTCCCTCGACATCGCCCTTCATTGGTCCCACTCACTGAAGAACTTTATGCTGGAGAAGATTGGAACTAGGGGACTCTCCTCCACTGTGGTGGGAATGCAAGCTTGTACAACACTTTGGAAATTAATATGGCGCTTTCTTAGAAATTGGAATCAATCTCCCCCAAGATCCAGCTATACCACTCTTGGGCATTACCAAGAAATGCTCATCATACCACAAGACACTTGCTCAGCTATATTCATATCAGCATTGTTTGTAATAGTCAAAACCTGGAAACAACCTAGATGCCCTTCAACTGAAGAATGGATAAATAAATTGTGGCACATATACACAATGGAATACTACTCAGCAGAGAAAAAACAATGACATCATGAGTTTGCAGGCAATGGATGGATCTAGAAAAATCATCCTGAGTGAGGTAACCCAGACTCAGAAAGAAAATATGGTATGTACTCATCATAGGAAGATGCTAATGTGGAACAAGGATGACTGGACTGCTACTCACATCACATCACCAGTGAGGCTACTAGAAAACGGGACCAAGAAAGAACAGGAAAATGGATGAGATCTACATGAACAGCCTGGACATGAGTGGACCAATGTTTTTAATTCTTAACATTAAAATCTTTAATTCATTAGAATTTATTTTTGTATTTGATGCAAAAGATGAGGACATTTTTTTCCTCACTAGTGGCAGAAAAGTTTATTAAACTTTATCAAATTTTAATTTAGAAAAGACTAAACCGTCATCTTCTATAAATTGAACTACTTTCTTACTTCCAGCTCACCGTAGATACTTAGATCATTTTCTGAATTCGCTGTTGATCTGCTTGTCTGTTCCTGAGCTGGCTGGTCTGACTGAAGAAATGCTGTAAACTTTACAGACTGTAACACCTACCAGCAACTTCTCTGTTAAATTTCTATATTACTTGGGGAGACACATTACTGTGCTTTCTTCATATTATCTTTTGTCTAAATAGAAATTGCTTACTTGCTAAACAAATATCATTATGTGCCTAGTTGTTTCAAGTTCATCAAGGCTGTTTAGTATGGGCAATTTCATCATATTGATTAAAAGCAACAAATAAAAGTAATTGAAAATTTAATAGCTTTGATATTATAACAAATTTTCCTTTTGTAGGTAAAAAAATTCATTGTATCTTTTTTCTTTTTAATTTTTTTTATTCTTTGAAATTTTTCTCAAAAATCTATTTAGATTATATTTATCTCCCTACTCAATTCTCCCCCTAACTCTTCAGATCTACCCCAACTCCCACACCTCTTTTTCCCTTTTCTTCAATTATGATTGTTAGAGGTATACATACATATAAATATAAATCTAATCTGCTGAGTTGATTTATTGTAGCTCACCTGCATATTTTTAGGGATGATCACTTAGTATTGAATAACAGTTAAGGAGATCACCCCTGGAGAAACTGCCTCTCCCGTTCTCAGCAGTCATTATTGCCTGTGGCTCTTCATCCAGAGGTGGGACCTTATGAGGTTTCCCCAGCACCTGGCATGTCAGCCAGTGATGTCATTGTTCAGGTATTATCTAGGCAACAGATTTATTGAGATTTCATGGGTGTAGTCTTCCATCATACATAGAAGCCACAATCTCCCAGAGATGTCTTGGTTGTCTGGCTCTTATAATTCTTCCCACCCTGTTCCATGCTGTTCTCTGAGCCATATGTGTAGGATTATGTTATAATGTATCAGCTGGGGCTGGGTTATATTATAGATGTATCAACTGGGGCTGGATACATTACAGATGTATAGCTGGGGCTAGATTATATTATAGATGTATCAGCTAGGGCTGGGTTATATTATAGGTGTATCAGCTGGGATGGATTACATTATAGATGTATCAGCTGGGGCTGAATTATGTTATAGATGTATCACTGGGGCTGGGCATCTGCTGGTCACTTGTTCTCTGCATGTTGTCCCGTCTGTGGCTTTCTGTATCTCCATCTGCTACAAAAGAGCCGTACTACTTCCCCAGCATAGAGTAAGTGTTTAGAATGCAGTCAGAACTTAAGCTGGTTTAAGAAAGTGGCAGTAGGGAGTTCTCTTTTAGGTTCAATAGCTCCCTAGATGTGGGTAGTTAGCTGGGTTTGCAGCTAGTGCCAGGCATAAATTCCTCCCTACTAAGTGGGCCTTAAGTCTAATTAACAACTATTGTTACCCCAATTTAGAAGATGCTGCTACTACTGCACCTCTGGAAATAACTTAAATGTCCTTCAACTGTGACTGGACAGAGAACTTGGAAGAATTGAGCTGGAACTGACCTGGAAGCCTCTTCTTTCAGAATTAGTTCTCATAGTACAAAAAAAAAAAAAAAAGTGCATGTGGGAGAAAGGATTCAGCAGTTCCATCCTGCTTGATGCTTGTGAAACACATGGCCTGATGGCCTGCACGGAAAGATAAGCCTGGTGGTCCAATAGTGACACTCGTAGCTTAGGGGTAATCAAGCACTGTCTAGTTGGACTTAAAGCCTGCTCATTGGATCTTATTATCTGGGAGAGTTCAGGGCTCCCACCTCATGCAAACTAGAGGGTCAAGAGTACCATTTACCTGGAGAGTATCTTTTCTTCTCTGGACCTTGGCGTGGCTTGATCTTGCTTGCACTCTCTTGGATTTAGAATGAGGGTGACTTGGAGTTCTCTGATGCCTCTTTCCTTTGTCTGCCTATCTTTGGTATTCCTGGCCAGAGGACTATTTTCAGGCACTTGAATTCTGCATATCCAGAAGCCTCATGCTACTGCAGAGGCAAGCAGTACAGAATTCTTGTCCTTGACATAATCCAAGAAAGAACCTCCACATATTTTCTTCTGCTCTGGCCATGGACCACTGCTACCTTTCTCACCATAGCTCCTGGCCAGATGCTTTCTCTGTGTTGGGAAGTACCCAAATGTGTGGCTACTTGCTTAAGCCAGGTTTGGCATGGAGGATTGTAAGATAACTGAGACAGAACCTTGAAAAGCTTGTCCTGCTCCAAGGGCATGTTGACCTCATTCATGGTGGCACTGGGCTTGAGGCTGTAGGAAGAGTGAGCAAGAAATGATTTGCCTAAATTTCTGGCTTATCTGTACAGTTCTTTGTATAGAGTTTATTTTATTTTATTTTATTTTTAATTTTCTCCATCTGTTACCAAACAAGACTCTCCTGGCAGTCAGCCTGGGTCAAGATGCAGTAGCTAGTTCTTGTTCCATTTAAAGGTTGGCATGCTCTAATATCTGCAGTCTAGCTATGAGCAAATGAATAGCTGTCAGTTCATTCAGAAGAATGTTCTTCTTTCTCTTAGGACCTATCTCATATAAGCTGTCTGTCTGTCCTTCCTGCAGTCTTTGCCTGCTATACAGCCACAATGCTTGCAAAGCTCTTCATTGAAGGTTGATGGTTAATTTGAAAAAAAAAGGGGGGATCATTTGATATCCATGTTGAGGCTATACTCATACTTTTTAATAATATTTTGAAAAATTATCTTGCCCGTGGAAAAACTAGAGTGTCTTTTTAAAAATAAGCTGCTTCTAATTTCAAATGTTCTGCCTAAGTAAAGGTGCTGTGGACACTCTTGTCATTGGAATTAGATATTCTCTGCTGTAATAAATCATTTCATAATACCCCAAATTTATCTAAGCAATGGGAAGCCCAGGTTGGCTCTTTTGGTTTGTTTTTTGTTTGTTTGTTTTGTTTTGCTTTCCATTTTTATAGATGTATCTTCAGTCCTGGGTACATGAATTTACAGTGTAATGTGTGAGCATGGATGTTGGTTTTAGAATGAGTCTTAGATATTTTGAAAATGCAGTATAGCCACCTACCTGTTAAAAGTGGTTCAGTGGCTAAATGAGGAATAGATGAGTCTTCCCTGTGGGAAGATAGCATATGTCTTGGTTGAGAAGTTGAGTCACGTTTGGCACTACTAAATTGTTATTCACTTGAATAACTTTAGGCCTGCATGGGGGAAGTTTGGATGTGTCCTGTAGTGTGGGCTCTAGACTCCAGTCGACTGACGTGGTTTTTAGTGGGTGACCCCAATGGCACTTGCTGGATGTGTGACCCCCAACAATTTTTATACTCTCTGAGCTTGACTTGATTGACCACAAAAGGGAAGAAGCTCCTAGTAGGAAGTTCTAAACTGCAGCATTGTGCACACTGGCATGTCTCCCTCCCTCGGCTGAGAGGGAGATCCTTACTGCTACTAGATGTTAAATCTGATGTCTGCAAATGAGCCACGACTGCAACACGGGCAAGCTTCGCCCTGAGAGGCTGTTTATGCCAGCCCACCATCTGATGCTGACATTTACAGAGGAAGGAAGAAAAACATTTGAATTATGGTTGCAACATCAAATTATATTTAGTACGTACAAAAAGATAACCCTGAGGGTCACAGTTAATGCTCTCTATGAACAAGGCATGCTGCTGACACCAGGATCTCAAATGAGTGATGTCAAATGCCCATGAAATATCTCCAGTAAGGTCCTGACTATTTGGTTTACTAGTCAGCAAATGTTTGCTGATATTTTGTTGATACCTGGTCTCAAGTTTAAGGAATTATTCCTGGGCCGATCTTTCCCTTCTATTCCCTGTGGCCCACTACCTTCTCTGCTCCCTCTCACATGCAGAGAGAGGTGGACAAGGAGACAGTTAATGACTACATCTAAGCATAGGAAGGAGTCCGGAGGCAGAGGCATCTCCAGAATGTTTCTGTTCTTCTGATTTTGCTGCTCACTGCTTTGCCATGGAGACTGTGATCTCCTGAGGTTTGGGGACTGAGTTCTAAATTTTTATGCTTTTATATTCTAAATTGTCTTAGCCTCAAAATATGTTAACAAAGTACTAAATATTGTGTTATGCCTTAAAGGATGGCCTCCTGATTATATGACCAAACACACCCATTTAAAGAAGCCTCATGATTGAAAACAAGCAGTGGCAGCTGACGGCCTCTCGGCCTATTTATTGCTTCCTGAGCACCACCCAAGGGCTACATTTCATATGTCTTTATTCACTTAATGTTTATGATACTCTAAGGTAAGATTGACATCTACACTTTATAAATGAGCATGCCTGAGCTTCGAGAAATGAAATAACTCAGTACCTGGGACAACACACAGACTGGAGCAGCTTGGCCCCGCCTCAAGGCTTGACCACTCTCCTATTCATGCCATCAATGCCCTTGGGTAACTGAACTGTGTGGCGGTTATTTTCACAAATCTGGCCTGAGAAGACACTCTCTTTATCCCAGGGGTAGATTTGAGAAAGCCAGTGAAATGCACTATGTGGCTAAACATGTACTGTGGAGACTTGGGGATTTGATCCTAGGTCTTTTGGCCATCAAACCACATACCTAACCTGATTTTGCTGCTCACTACTTTGCCATGGAGACTGTGGTCTCTTGAGGTTTGGAGATTGAGTTTTAAATTTCATATTTTTTATATTCTAAATTGTTTTCTGTAAAGTGGAGGAACCTGGTGGAAATTACCATGACGTTTTCATCTTTTCATCTACTCTCTTTGTCATCTCAAAGGATTTGAGATGCTGGGACTGGCGCATCTAGAGTATACGCACTTGCACTACGATTTGGAACATATACTCCAAGTAAGAGACTATCCATGTCCAGCTTCCTTGGCCCTCAGCTAATGGCCACTAGTTCTCACGCTCTGCCCCTTCAGCCTGCAGCCAATCAGAACCAACTTTACAAGGGAGACTGTCTCTTTGCCCACCTTCCAGATGTGGTGTGCAATAGCAAAACTGTGAACCTTAGGCAGTTTCATGAAGCTATGGGTCACCTCCAGCCCCACCCATGACCCTGCAGAAGACAGCAGTTCTGTCCTTGTGCTTGGTTCCTGCTCAAGCCTCTGACAGAACTGCCACTTTGCTCTTTGGCTACTGACCAGCCCTCAGCACAGGTCTGTTTCTCTTCTTTGAATAGGACTGCCAGTTAGGCTCAGTCATTGGCTAGGAGTAACCAAAACATCTTCCCCTCTACACCAACTGCTAGAATTGATGCGTTGATGGCTTTCTGAATGTGGGAATTGGCATGTCAATCACCACTCCCTCCATGGGACTGGTATTTTGTTTTGTTTTTGTTTTTTTTAATCAACACTGTAACCATAGCCTCAGCCTGTTTCAGGGTTCAATAACTCCTATGAAATCTCAGCAATCAGTAATCATTGCTAGTAGCCCCAGGAACCAAGTAACGGGAAGTCCATAGCCAATGTGCCATTTTGCATTTTCTGTGAAAATAGCAGGTGCTGCACATCACCAGTGTGCCAGACTCTGTGCTAAGTACAAGGCATACAAAACAGTGACTCTTAAGTCATGTCCACAAATAGCAGTAGCTGCCTTCTTACCCATATGAGCACATCTCCAGTTTTATTCAGCTTTCCTGAGATAGTTAGGTTACCAAATGATATTTTGTTGTAAACTGCATTTGCCCATTTGAGGAAATCGACCAAGCATGCAGCTCCCCAACTCGGAAGAGTTACTTTAAGCATCTGTGGCCGTTAACTGTTGAAACAGCAGGTGACTGGCAGTGGGGAAGGGACATGAAAAGAACATGGAAAGTGAACCATGTAACCTTACAAAAGGCAAAAAATGCCATGGGGTCAGATGAAAGGGCAAGAATGTGCCCAGGAGGAAACTTGACAAGAAATATAGATTTCCAAACTTGAGGAGAAACAAGTGTCTGTAGATGTAATCAACAGTCTTATTAAATAAGAAACACAGAAACAATGTAAAGAGAAGCCGAGAGTCAGAGTCAGAGCTAAAATCTCACCCTTCCGCTGCGGTGTCCCGCTTCCCGATAAGAGGGCTACTTCCTGTCTGTACGCTTTTTTTATAGTATTATTGTTTGCTTCTCATGTTGTAACCCAAACACGTGACTTGCCTCGTCACTGTCTGTATGTACAGCCCCTAGGTCTTAAGGCATATGTCTCCAATGCTGGTGTATCCCTGAACACACAGAAATCTATGGGATTAAAGGCGTGTGCACCACCGCACACTCTGTCTATGGCTCTAATAGCTCTGACCCCCGGGCAACTTTATTTATTAACATACAATCAAAATCACATTTCAGTACAATTAGAATACCACAAGTGTCACCTGGTATGATTAGATTTTGATCATTGTTAGGGTGGGGTGAGGGAGCACCTGCCACTAATGGAACTGATCCTGACCAAGCACTTATGATACTAGGTAAAGCATCTAATATCCACTTTGCTTACATGGTAAAAACATATGCAACACGTCACAGGCAGTTTCTATTATTGGTTATCCTGGGTACTGTTTGATAGGAGCAGGTCCTGCTATGGTCCGACCCGGATACTACCCAGTGTGGTTCACTTTTGACACCTGAAGCCCTGCCTTCTACCAGTGTGGGTTTGTCTAATAATCTGTCTTTGAATTTTCTTTCTCTTGTTTATTATATATTTTATCTTTCCAGAGCCAAGGTATCACCTTATTTTATTTATATTTCAAATTCTCTCTCAGGGGTTGGGACTACCCTTCAAGCCTGTCTCTGTCATTAGCTGGCTCTAAACTTTAGCTTGTCCATTCCTGAACTTCAGTTTCCTCACAATTTTGGAAACTTCAAACCTCAAACTTTATAACACACCTTCCACCTCCAAAATGCTACTACTTTGTATCTGAATTTATCATCTTCTAGATTCCATAATTTATGCTCATGTCTCCTTAAACAGGAACTATGTTGCACTTATCTGAGGAAGCATTTGGGTACTGGGACCCAACTACAACCTGGTAAAAACTTTGGTGGAATATAAACATCAGATTCTAAAAGGCTCTGTAGTGGATTCCAGTGTAAAGCCAGAAGGAAACAATATTTCTTCTCTTCACAGGTGCTTTGGATTTTTTTTCATTGCCTCTACCAGTTGGTACTACAAATAATCCAACACACACACACATTTATTTATTTGTTTATTTGTTTATTTATTTATTTATTTATCTTTATAGAGGACAGAGGGCAGGAGCCTGGTGAAAGGAAAATAGTCAAGAGGGACAAGAAGAGCATTGTTTTGGGAGGACACTATAAAAGAACTATCAGCCAGACCCAAGGCAGGAGGATCACAAGTTGAAGCCCTTCCTGAGCTACACAATAAGTTCAAGGTCAACCTGGGCAGCCTAGTGAGACCTTGTCTCAAAATAGAAAACAAGAAAGAATTGGCATATCAGTGGCAGCGCACTTGCATCAGGCCCTGGGTTCCAACAGACACAAACATACACACACACACACACACACACACACACACACACACACACACACACACACACGTTATTATAAGCAAAGACCAGGATGCACTCTTTCCAAGCTCTGCTGGTTGAATTCAACGTTGCTCAGGAGAAAGCGTAGCTGCTTCCCGCTTGAACCAGTGTTTCAGTTTGTTCTAAGTTTCCACCCTGGAAACTGTACTTCCAATGTCACAGGACACAGTACGAACGCTTGCTCTGGAGTCAGTATTGCTGGGTGGAACTCTCCCTGAAACTTGGGCCACACGTACATCTGTTAGAAATTTTGCCTAGGGTCTATCGTACACATCTCCTCTTTTCTCTCCCACAATCTGCTTCTTCAGAAAGCATCTTTAGCATGAGTTAGAATCTATATGCTAGGGCTTTTGTTTTGACTGTAAACGTTTTACCTTTATTCCAAAGGAAAGGGAAAGTTTGTGACTTAAAGGAACATAGCTTGGGGCTGAACGTGCCATGAAATGTCGGGTCTATTGACAACGGTCCTGAAGGATGAGTCGTGATGGGTTAGGTTTGGGGTGAGTCAGTGCTGAGGAAGTGTTTCTGGGTCCTGCATCTGTAAACAGACGCACACTGCTACGAGGTGATTTTGTTCCCACCAGTTTCTTTTAACCCTTACAAGTTCACCATTAAAAAAAAAAAAAAAGACTGAGAAAGTTTGGTACAATGGCCTCTTGGGTTCTGCTGTTTTCAGCTCACGTGTCATCTGCTGCTTCCATTCAGCTAACAAAGAACCGCTGTCCATTTTCCTCTTTAAGTGAGACTGAACTTTCGGAGACCTGACAGTGTGTTCACTGGCAGGACAGAGTGCCACTGCCCTTCTCCCAGCAGGATTAGATCAAAGGACCTAAACCCACCACGTGACCATGCTCCGCGCATTGTTGACTTTAATCTCCTGCAGGCTTTTCTATCTGCAGAAAGAAAACTTATTCTGTGTCCTGACACTGAACATCCATTTATTATTTTCTAATTTCTCTAGGATTCCTCCCTGGGCCCTGACTTAACATCTTCCATCCATGAGCAAAACTCTTCCTACAGCAAGAGATACTGACTATGGGGTGAGTGAAACAACTTGATAATCAACATGTTTGCATTACCAGTGTATCTGCCTTGGTATCTTGAGAAGTTAATATTTTTTCTGTAAGTTTTTTTAGATTTCATTTATAGATTTAATAAGCCATATTTCTTTTGCTGTGTCAGATCTGCACAATTGTGTCTTAAGAATCAAAGAGTTAATTCTCTTTGATAGCTTTGGAATAATCATAGACGTAACATGAGATACAAATTGACACTCAGATATCAAAGGAGCTTTTCAAATCTCTTGTCTTAGTTGGCTGGCATCTGTTTTTGTATATGTGGAATGAACCCAGGTTCATAAAGATTCATCCTGTGATGTGGATGTCCACGGTGAAGTGTTTATGATACGGTGAAAATCCTGATGTGCAGCCACATCAAGACATTGGTTTTTCCACTGTTTCTTGTCAGATTCCTGCAGAGTCACCATGGGAGCCAGATTGCCTGGACACACAGTTCAGTGACACCAATAGCTAGCACAGAGAAGTTTCCGGGTAACACAGATGCACATTGTCACAGTGAAGTGTGCTGATGCCCTCTGCTTTTTCTACCCTTGTGGGAAGGCTCTAATCGAAACAAAAAGACCCACTTAGCCATGACATTAAAGTGCATCAAGGCAAGAGAAAATGATGTGTATCAAACTGATCTGCTCTTCACCCTGCACTTTATGCAGGAAGTATACCTGTGTACTGTAATGTCATTTAGTTCACTACCAAAACAGTGGAGAGCATAAAATAGAAGTATTCTGACTTTGGATTGGTTTAGTCTTCCTTTTTGCTTAAAACCATCAGACTGCTTTTCTCAGCTCATTTACATAATTTTATTTCCAGAGGGATTGTAGGCAAGCATATGCAAGAGTGAATCATGGGTCAGTGAATATTGAGTGAGCATCTACTCTGTTCACATGACAGGTTCTCTTTCAGAGTTAAGGTCGCTTATGTATACATTCTAAGGGAGGGCAGAATCACCAAACATGTAAGTGGTTTGTATGTTGTAGCAGTGATAGAGTGCTTACCTAGCATGGGCTCAGTCTCTAGGACTTCCAAACCAAAATCTGAAAGGTTTGTCAGATGGTGATAAATGTATTAGAGTCAGATAAGTCAAAAGCATGGACAAGCCACACAGTGATAAGGGACTGTTAGAACAGGGTGTTCAGAGAAACCCTCCTGGATGTACAGTACTGGGCAGTAAATGCACAGAACCGAGAGTAAGTAGGCCAGCTATCTCAGAGAAAGTGATGGGTTTGGATCTAGCAGATGTGATGAGCAGCGAGATGTTCTTGGACTATTTTGAAGATAGAAGCAGTGGGGATTTCTTCCATGTTGAAAGTGAGATGTCAGTGGAAACATGATTGGAATGATTCCACAGTCATTGGAGTACACATACAAGGAAGAATTCTCAGATACCTTAACAAAGAAACCTCCAAACCAAGACTAGAGAGAGAAGAACTAGGAATTCTGTATTAGAACTAGGAAGGTAGAAATGGTTACTAGGCACCCAAATGCAGAAATTAATTGGGCAGCTAAATATTCAAGTCTGGAGTTCAGGGGCATAATCTTTAATGAAGGCATACTGTGGAGGGTGTTAGCTCTTGGGCAGCATTCAAGCCTGAGACTAGATGAGACCAAGGAGGCAGCAAGTCTCCAACGCCTACCTTCTCCCTAAGAATCCTTTAATTGGAATGCAGTAGGTCTCACACATTGTATCAATGTGTGAGATGTTAGGAACCTCCCAACATGGTTGTACAACACAAATTAAGTGATCTGCCTTAGACAGTGAATGTGGCTGGAGACAGCAGAAGTCATAAGCTAGATTCCAGGGCACCCTAAAGGATACAGGGATGAGTGAGAACCAGACAAGAGAAAAACCTATAGTGAGGCAGAAGAAAATAATGAAAAAAAAAAGTTCTGAAATCCAGGTACAGCTGTTAAAGACAGTAGAGCGGTGAACTGTATCAAATGTCATGAGCAGCTCCCATCAATGGGGACTGAGAATCTGCCACTTTACTTAGCCGAGTGATGTCCGTGGTGACTTTACAACAGCAGTATTAGTGCTTTAATAAGCTGGATGGGGTAGATTCAAGAAAGAATGGAAGAGAGGGATTGGTAGGGACTCTGTTAAGTCAGTTCTTTTGGTGGGTTTCTCAGCAAAAGGAAACAGAAGAGAGGCTTAGCAGTTTGTGTTGGAGGTCAGAGGTCTTGTTTTTCAAGGTGGGAAACATATTGGTACATGTGCATGCTCTTCGAGAGAATCTAGTACAGTAGGGGCATGAATGACAGAGGAAGAAGAGGAAGAATTGGCTAATGATTGTATTGAGCAGGGAAAGGGATCGTGTGTGCAATCAGTGTCACTCTAGGTGGAAGCATGGGGAAGGGAAGGCTTGACACAAGCCATTTGTAAGCAGGTGGGTGTCAGCATAGAGGAGCTAGAAGACACTGTCTTGGGGCTGCTTCCATTTTCTCTGGGAAGTAGGAAGCAGGTCTTCAAATAAAAGAGCAGATAGGAGGTAGGAAAGTAGATTCTTAGCAAAGTATGAAACCCACTGCTATAGTTTGGATGCTGAATGGTCTCTAAATAGTACTATTGGGCACAGTGGAATCTTTCAGGGGTAGGACCTAATGAGAGGTTCTTAGGTCATTTGAGACATATGCCCTAAAGGTTGATTATGGGACCCTGGTTTCTCCATTTCTCTCTGCTTCCTGCTTTGCGATGGACCAGTTTTGCTCTGGCCCACATCCCTTCACTGCCTCTGGTATGCTCACCAAAGGCCCAAAGTCATGAAAGCCACCAGGCACCTTGGACTGGAATCTCTAGAGCCATGAGGTAAATAACCCTTTTTTATAAGTCAGTTCTTTGAGTTCCTTGCAGTGGCGACATGAAACTGACTAATACACGCAGAGAAGGAAAAGGAGCAATTAAATGGCCCCGGAAAGATTTGTACAGCTGAGAGGTCAGAGGTCAGAGCTTCAGGTGCGATCAGCAGCCCTGTGGATGTGTCCCAGCTACATTCAGCTGCTTTCCTGGTACTGAAGAAGAGTAAGCACTGGCAAGCGTGGGCTCATGGCTTTTCTTCCAAGTAAATAGAATGAGGGGAAGTTGAACCTGAAGCTAAAAACAACAGCCATGTCATTTTAGTGATGCGCCTTCCCACACATGCCCGCCAGGGGGAGCAAGAGAGAATCATGCGTAGTGAGAGGTGGTCGCATTAACTGCGTGGAGGTCTGCAGAGGACCATAATGCTGAAAGATGCAATTCTAGTCTTTGCTGTGGCCTGAAACAACTGTCTATTTTGATTTAAAAAAAAAAAAAAGTAAGCATGTTCATTACCAAAGGCTGATTGCACTTTGAATCTACTTAATTAAGTTTTCACCCATTAAAATTAGTTAAGCTATGCAAAAAAGACCATAGCTTTGAGCATTTGTATGCATTCCACTTACAATTATGAAATGAATATATTAGTGTATAATCTAAAAACAATTAGTGATTGCTAGTCTACAACTCAGTAATTCTTCTCATCTGAAGTAATAAATTGCCAAAGACAGAATTAAGTCATCCTTCTCCTTTGCCATCCCCCGTGGTTGGGGAAATGGTGACAGACAGCATAATGCATGTCTCTGTCTATCTTGTAAATCGCTTTAATTTTCCTAAATTGCTGGAAAGGGATTCACTGCAGTTAAGGAACTTCTCAAAATCGAATTGATCAAATTGCATTACCTAAGACAGATGCCAAAGCTACAAAGTACTGGGCTTTGATACAGTTCTACCTAGCCTACCTCAGATCTTCTGCATGCAAATGGGGAGTTGATCTGACCTAATGACCTTTCATTCTAACATGTTAAATTTTTGTTTGTGGTAGGAGGGAGTGTTTTGTTTGTTTTCTCCCTCTGTGCTCGTCTTCCTTCCCTATTTTATCCTAAATTTTGACATAGTTAAACAGTGATAGGAGGCCATGAATGGGCGCTGCATTCCTGCAGTGGGCCTGACAGACCAAAACCAGTGTGGAGCTTAGTCATAGCGCCAGCATGGCTGGTTTTAGAAGGCCTAGTAGCCAGTTACCTAAGCCATAGCCAACTGCCTGGCTGATTGATTAAGCTGCACTTAATTAATGTGTTCTCTGTGCCTCACTTCTACCTTTCTATAAATTCTGTCTGATAGCATTATTGACTGAGTTCTCAGAGTCTGCTGTAATTCCAAGGGCCTATCGGATTCACAGAGTTTTGTTTTGGTTTGGTTGTTTGCTCAGACCAAATTCTCCTGAATATAATTTGTCTAAGGAACTTTTTATTTTAGCAGTGTCATTAAGATTATGTTTTAGAATAAATTTCAAGGCAGTAGAAAGCATGTTGAAAAGCCTCTGGTTTTTAGATGGGCTGAATTCCCTGGGCAAAATGTCTGTGTTTGTATGTGACTCTCAGGTGGGAATTTGCACCTTCCATGTTCTTGCAGCTCCGTTTCCTCATCTGTGTGACCAGCATATGTTTCAGATTAAATTAAAAGCTTTACTTTCCTTCCGAAAGTTCTGTGGCCAAGAGGAGCCAAATTATTTTCCTTTCTGATGATATTAGCCCCAAGCCCAAAGGAGCCTCCCTTTGGCCTTGGTGTGACTATGCAGCTAATCCCGGACAGATTGCACTTCACCCCTCTGCCTTGCTCTCAGGCTTGGTGACAGGCCAATGACCTAAGTATCCTAACACGGAGCCATGTTGCTTTTTTTTTTTTTTTTTAAAGAATTTTTTTTAAGATTTATTTATTTATTATGTATGCAGCATATGTGACTGCAGGCCAGAAGAGGGTACCAGGTCTCATTACAGATGGTTGTGAGCCACCATGTCGTTGCTGGGAATTGAACTCATGACCTCTGGAAGAGCAGTCAATGCTCTTAACCTCTGAGCCATCTCTCCAGCCCCACAATGTTGCTTTCTAGTTTAAACTATGATGAAACAGAGCTACCAACAATCCTTAATTTCAATATCATGCACTCCTGAAATGGGAAAATCAACATGGGAAAATTAAAACATAAATATGTTACAACAGACTCCTATTTCTACAGAGAACAAAAGTAAATCTCCAGTGTCGTTTCACTATCTCTAGAGATAAAGTTTCAATGTTTGGGGTGTGTTCCTTGACTTTGTTCTTTTCTAATTAAATACCTTGGTACTGATGTGTGCTCAGGGTAGGCTAGAGACGTGATGTGATGAAGTGTCTGTTCCTCATCGGTAGTCTCAGAGCTTCGGTCTCTTTGTTTTCCCTTAATTTCCATTCAGTCATCAGGAAATGTAATGTCATTTTCACATACTCACATCTACCTCTTTATGTAGGTGAAGATCCAAATGTCCTCTTAGCACCCCAGCTTGTACCACTTGTATTGACATATGCTCATCTATTGATTGATTTTCAGTTAGGAAATCAATTGTCATGATCACTTAAAATAAAATCTGAAAACTCGCATTCACCACTCAAAGCAGCAAATGGCTGCTCTTAGGAGTCACCCCCGGCTCGCAGCTCCTGTTGAGTCTCAGTGCCGGGATATCTGCTAGGTCACTTTGGACTTAAGCATGTTTATAAAGCTTGTTCTTTGTGAAACATCATAGAGATGGAAAAATATCTTCTATATGCAAATGAGTTAAAGGATGAAAAACTGTGGCCAATGCCATAATTTGCCAATTAATTGGAAAACACTCCATGAAACCTTGGGCAGAAATGAGGAGACAGAGCGACTGTTAATTATGTTGGGAGAGCTGATATTTTTAGAATGGATTTCTCTAGGATAAGTCATGCCCCTTTTCTCTTCCAATGCTTTGCATTGCAGTACTATATGCTTTATTTCATATTCAAGTCTTTAAAATCACAAATAAGAGGACCAGAGTCAGGTGTGGATGTATTTTCTGAAGTATGATTATTTTAAGAGCCAACCAAATCATTCCAGCACACACCACATGCAGTGTTTCCATATATGGTGGAAATGAAAAAGTCTGTGGCAATCTAATAGCGCTGAAAAGTCACCATTGCCCAGGATGCTGTAGGTAGTTCAACATCACAGGGCAGTGCTTTACACACATCTGATGATGCTTGGGTAAACAAACCAGGAGTGTCAAAGTTCAGCATGTACAATAAGTGTATCCCTCTTCTTGAAGTATTCAGTGTAGATAGAACAGAACATGTGTCAGCAGCAAGCTTATGCATGGCATGTTTACAAGTCTCTTGATACAGTCAAGAAGCTGTCTGATAGCTTGACCTAGACATCAGGTTTGTGTAAGTATATTCTAGAATATTTGCCCAGTAACAAATGCCACTCATGATCTGTTTCTTGGGCTGTATGTTGGCTGGTAAGCAGTGCTTGACTGTGTCATCCGGTGCTCAACTACAGTCTTTGGGGACAGGGGGAACACTGTGATAAGACATTGCCCAGAAGCATAAGAACTGAGCTCTAGGTCTAGTCAATGTCCCAAACTCTTTATCTGAGATCATATAACCTAACAGGAGGGCATGGCACTAGATAATTGCTCACATTACTAGCTTGCAAAATTTGCATTATGTCGTATAAAAGGTAGGCTATAAGGGAGTTATTTTTGCCACACACTTTGAAAATTAAATTTAATTAAAAGCAATCCCTTGCACCTAATTGTTGGTTCCATGTACAAATGGAAAATGTCCATTGATTTTTGTAATTGACTAAAGCCCATTTTTTTGTAGATTAAAATTCTTTCCGCCTCCACATATGCTTATCCTTCCCAATTATTAGCATTCCTGATGAGAGTGATACTTTAAAATCAATGACCCATGTTAGCACATCATTGTAGCCTGGAGTTCATAGTTCATCATAGGTTTTGCTCTCAGTATTACTCTTTCTATGAGTTTCAAAAGTGTGTAATTGCATCTATCCACCATTGTCATTTCATACAGAATAATTTTAACGTCGTGTAAGTCTTATACTTGACCTGGTTCCTCCCTCCCTCCCTAATAGCTGCTGGCAACCACCACCCTTTTGCCTTTTCTAGAATGCACAGAGTTGACATTATACAGTCCGTTATTACTGAATGTTGTCACTTAGTAGTAAGAATCCTTTCATGTCTTTTCATGACTGGATAACACATTTCTTTTTAGTGCAGAATAATTTTCCTTTGTCTGAATGTATTATAGGTGACCCACTTACCCACTGATGGACATCTTAGTTGCTTCTGTGATGGCAATTATAAATAGGGCTATTATCAACACCTCGTGCAAGTTTTTATGTGGTCATAGCTTTTTAACTCCTTTTTAAATACCAAGGAGTGTGAAACCTAGATCATATGATGAACGTATATTGACTTTGTAATAATCAGCCAGACTAATTGTCTTTCAAAATGTCTGCTATTTTGAACTGCCACCAGTCATGAGCATTTAGAACATTACTCTGAAGCCCAAAAATGTGCTTTGTAAATGTCCAGATATGTCAACTGTGGAGGCATGCCTACAACATTCATGAGAAGTTTACTGTTATCTTGTGACTGTGACTTGGCCTTTCTCAGCACAACAAGCCAGCAAGCCACAGGCTTGGTTCATGTCTTCCTTATCTTTTCAGCCGACTTAGCCTATAATCCACTGTCAATTCAATAATCTCAAGAGCACAATTATTTTTTGAAGGTAGCCTGTCTCTCACCAGTAGCCAGCCAATTTCCAAAGAAAAATGAAATTCAGATGTTGTAATACATAATCTTTTGTTTCTCAAATTGTCTCACTAATTACCTGCCACAGGCATTGCCACACAGTGGAATTAGTGAACTTATCTCTGTGGGCTCACTCTTCACTGTGGTTCCAGGCAGTTCTTAGTGCCTGGAGTACTGGGAATAGCATAGCCTGGCAAGTTCCCTAGCCGATGCTAGAACAGTCACTGGTTTCTCTCTGTAGTTAACCATTATCACCAGCACATCCTTCTCAACTCTTAGCCTGGATGCTTACCTGGGCAGTCCAACTACTATTTTTCTCAATCCATATCACCCAGCTCTCACCCAGCCATGGCTTGAATGGCTGCTTTTAGAAAGAGGCATTGCTAATTCCTCTTGACAAAGAAACTAAATGTCCTTTGAGGTTTATAGATCACAGTGCACTTTAATTTTTTTTTCATAAAAATTTTAAGATGTACAAGATGCCACTTTTGCTATGTATAGTGAGATGAGCACTGTGGTCATGAGTCTCTTCACAGTCTCTGTACACATGTGATAAAGAACACGTTTGATCTACTTTCTTTGCAGCATACAGTGTGATATCATTAATGATAGGTATCAGAGAACAGTGTGGTAAGGGAAGAAAGTCACAGGAAAGTTCAGTTTGAGTCAAGTTTCCAAGCTGCTACAGTCAAGTCATTAAACCCATGTGCTCCCTCACTCCTCGGTTCCCGGCCTCAGCAACTAGCAAGCAGTGTTGCTCCCAGGAGCAGTCTGCTCCCTCTAGAATTTACTCCTGCTAGCACATGAACCAACCCTTGGCCAACACCTCTGCCTTAGGGCAGCTAAGAGAAACTTCTACATGCAGCCAGTAATGGAGAGTGGATTTGAAGTTGGGAGGACCCATGCAGGGAGAGTCTGCAGGTTGCAATCCAGAGAACAAATGGGAGCAACTCCAGCTCTTTCACAGAGTTGACCTTTGTAAACCCAAGATAAGAGCTGCAGTCAGTCACTGTGGCTTCAGCATGCAGCACTTAGGAAGTACCTGATAAATATTTGTGGAGCTGCATTGGACAGGGCTACACACAGTTGGACCAGAGACACATGGTCATCAGCCAGTGACTGGGTAGAATTAAATCATTAATGATGGAATGATGGGGAGGGGAGGTGGAAATAAAGCTTTTCATCCCTGCTTTTCTTCTCAGATAACTCTGACACTTCCCTGTTGGAAGCTGTGTGCTGGTGTAAGCCATGAACACAATCAGTTTATAAACCCAGCTCTCTTTCAGACCATGGACAGAGGGGTGAATGAGTCGTGGTTAATGAATTATTTGTGGGACCAAAGGTGCCCAGAAGAAATGTTTATTTACCATCACTACTTCAGAGAGGTGACGTGTTTCAGGCTTTGGGAAATGTACCTTGGTGGGCTTCCAGTTCGCCCCTGGGGGTGATGGTGCAGTTAGGGCCTTCAGAAGGGGCTGTGAGGTCTGCATTGGCATAGATAAACCACTATGCTGACGTTGGCTTATGTTTACCACCTGCCCATTCTTCAGGAACAACAGTGAAAAGAAACTAGCCAACAGTGTCCTGACCTGTCCTCCTGGTACTCAGGCAGCCAGGCATTCCTAACTGCTCACTCTGTAGATGATAAAATAGATGGCTTCACTTTTCCCCTAAATGTGCAGGCCTTTCAAAGTCTGTTTTCCTCAATGCTTTCAAAAGGATTGTCACCTGTGCACATAATTCTGACCTTACCAGTGAGTTACTTGAATGAAAGAAAGAAAGAGAGAAAGAAAGAGAGAGAGAGAGAGAGAGAGAGAGAGAGAGAGAGAAAAAGAAAGAAAGAAAGAAAGAAAGAAAGAAAGAAAGAAAGAAAGAAAGAAAGAAAGAAAGAAAGAAAGAAGGGGGAAAGGTCTTTCTTGAAAGACAAAAACAGTGTTTTAAGTGTTCTCAGGTTGCAGAAGTAGCTGAGGCAGCCAGCCGCTGGAGCCCTTTGACTGGAGGATCTGACTGGGAGGACTGAAGGACCTGCTGGGCTTTGGAAAAGGCTATCCATCTAACATGCTCACTAGGGTGCAGCAGAGAGAGGCATTGGGTGTGTTCTCCGAGGTTGCTGCTTAATCAGGGAAAGGCAGGAGACTCCAAGCACATGGGGAATGGAGCGAAGTTCACATCCAGGTCCATTTCATGTGTATTCATTCTCAGATGAGACAGTACTTCAGAACTAACGTCCTTTTAGGCTTTGGGGTGATAATGGTCTTTACTCTATTTTGAAAGTATTTTTTATTATTTTATTTTAGTAAATATAAAAAATCATGGGTTTCATCATGCCAGTTTAATATAGGAGTAGTATATATCAAATGGTGTCACTCATTTTTTGGAAGGTTTTCTCCCAAATAGTCTATCTATTTTCAGGTCTCACACACACACATGCATTGTGTGTGTGTGTGTGTGTGTGTGTGTGTGTGTGTGTGTGTGTGTGTGTATGCATATATATATATACATATATGGTGTGTGCATATATATATATATATATATGGTATATATTTGGTTTTTTGAGACAGGGTTTCTCTCTCTGTATAGCCCTGGATGTCCTGGAACTCTCTCTGTAGACCAGGCTAGCTTCAAACTCAGAGATATGTCTGCCTTTGCCTCCAGAGTTCTGGAGGAGTTAAAGGTACGTGCCTCCACTGCCTCGCTACAAAATTGACATGTTAAAGATATATGTTAATATGTAGACCACACTAGATATTGCACAAAATACATTTGTCTTTCTGAGAGTCTGGGCTATTTTCAGTCAGCATATTGATCTCTGTTTCCACCCATACCCTGTAACAGTTGTGCATTCATTCTTCTTCATGGCCCAATAAGCTCCATTGAGCATAAACATCCTGCATTTCCTGGGTCTAGTTACTGCTGTTCGGCATGGAGGCTGACTCTGTACCTTGATCACTGTGAGTGGTGCTGCGGGGAGCATGAGCATTCTGTGTCTCTATGGTGTGCTGGCTCGATTCCTGTGAATGTACATACAAGGAGTGGTACAGATGAATTATTTGGTATTTCTTGTCCCTAAAAATATGACTTGATAAAATATTAGTAGTTATTAAGGTTCTAGGAACTGGGAATCTTTTAAATTCATCAAAGGATGTATAGCTAATATTTTAGTCATGTTGACCTTTTGAAATCAAATTCTCACAACAGTTGCAGCTGTAGAGGATACATTTCCCCATGCCTTTATCCTGTGCGTCTAGCCACAGTGTAAAATATTTGAGGACTTAAAATTAAATTGCTTCTAGGATCTGAACAGAAGGCTCAGTGGTTCAGAACACTTGCTGATCTTTCAGAGGACCCAAGTTCAGCTTCCAACACCCATTTCAGGCAGCTCACAGCCACCTGTAATTCCAGCTCCGGGGGAATCCAACACCCTCTCCCAACCTTTGAGGCCACCTGAACTCATATGAGCATATCCACACAACAACATACATGCACACACATATCCATAATTTTAAAAAACTTAAATGCTTTTAGCTGTAGTGTCATGCTCAAGTCCCTTATATAACATCCTTCAGTATTTCCATACAACTTGAGGAGATCTCCTGCTACATCCATTGACAGAATCCTTAGAGCTTTACATACAATACCTGGTGCAAATGTGCATGCTATGCAAATGCACTACATTGTTTAGGAAATACTGTCAAGAAGAAAGTCAAAATGTGTTCAGTGCAGACTCAAGGTGGTTTTTTAAACTATTTTTTGATCAGTAGTTGTTTTAATTCATTGATAGAGAACATACAGCAATAGGGAATCAAATGCATTTGTCAGGGTAATAGACTGAGTCAGGAATCCTAGATTTTATACTTGGGATTGCTGCTATCTGGTTTTCCTACCTTGACCCCTGGAATTTCAGTTTTGGTAACTGTAAAAAAAAACTAAACAAACAAACAAACAAACCAAAAAACTAAAGGATAACAATATCTGACAGTTTCTCTTAGTGATTGTGGGCAATAAAGTATGTCAGAGTATTTCTAAAAGATTTAAGGTATTACATAAGTGTTTTATGTTTAAGACAAAAATATAAATGCAGAAAATATGTATAGAAATGCTAGAGGAGGCACAGTGTTTGTTTCTAATCTCTAAAATCATACTCTTTGGAAAATGTTCTATTACTGATGGTTTTACAGCCAAGGGTTATAAAAATATAAGAGACAGGAACAAAGAGAAGAAATGGGCACAGCTGCAGGCAGCCATTAGGGTGAGTTAGAATGTGTGTAGACAGAGTGTAAGTGGCCCCCTGTGTGTCCTGGGGTGTCAGCTCCACAAGCACGGAGGAAAAATGCTGAAGTCCATCTGGAAATACAAAACCAATTCTGAAATGTTTTTAATGGGCAATAACCAGGCTATAAATGCTACTCATCTGTATTTATCTTTCTTATCCTGTATTTTCTTAGTTGTTGTTTGTTTGTTTCAATAAAACTCTTAACTTTGGGGCATTTGATTCAATTGCCCTTTGAAAGAACCTGAAGCTGAAACTAAGCAGGAGCTATTGTCCATGACTTGGACTTGCTTCACTTCTGGAAAGTATGAAGAAATACCCAGTTTACTGACCGGTGTGTGTCACAGGTCTCTTACGTGCTAGTTTCCTTTGTGATTTCACGTGATCATGTCTTGTGGTGATGGGCATGTGAAATGCCCTTCATTGGGTCAGGTATTTAAACACTTGGTCTAAGTTGGTGTCCCTGCTTGGCGAGGTCACGGAGCCCTTAGGAGGTATGGCTTGCCTGGAGGAAGCGCGACACCAGAGTGGCTTTTGAGAGTTGAGAGACAGTCCAGCATTCCACTTTCAGTTCCCTCTTGCTGCTTTATGTTCAGGGCTGAGCTTCCTGGCAGGCTGCCTGCTGCGATGTCTCTCTCCCCATTATGGACTCTCCCTCTGGAGCCATAAGCCAAAATCAGTTCTGTCTTCTGTTAGTTGCTTTTGGTCATAGTGTTTTATCCAGCAAGAGACAAGTAACTAGTACAAGTCTCATACATTTTTAGTACAATTTGGGGAATTTTTCTTCATAAGAGGAAC